>NW_004524582.1:25506571-25535069 GCF_000260255.1 Octodon degus
CACACACACACACACACACACACACACACACACACACACAACCTGCCTTCTCTGCCTCCCACCTGTTAGTTTAAACACAAAGGCCCCTCGGGGGCCTTTCCTTATTTGCCTTTTCCCCTCTGCACTCTGCTCTAGGAACTACATTTTTTGTAACTTCTCTCCCACTTTTAAATCTTGAGATGTATTGTGGCTGTGCTGCCTGCCATCCCTGCAGAGGGACTTTCCTGTCTGTCGTCCATTCACACTTGGATTCTAGTCTTAACCATGGCCTTCACTGGGGAGCTTCGTGCTCCCACCCTTAACATGGCCGGGGCTCTTCTGGGGTCCCCACCCCATGTGCATCTCTTCTCACCTCTGCATACAACCCACAGGCACACAGACTTGCTGGTCAGTCTATCAGCTAAAGGATGAGAATATTTCCCTTCTCACCCCATCACCCTCAGTGCATGTTTCCTCCCCAGCCCTGTAGGAGTCCACAAAAGGTTAAATTTCCACTGTACGGAATCCACAATGGCTAAGCATTTTGCCTTGGGTCCTGTCTAACGTGCCTTTGCATTAAAGAGTTAATTCAGGAGTTCTTAGCAGTGTGCCAGCTCATGGGCGTCAGCATGTAATCTGACGTCCTGGGATCCTGAGATCCTGGATGGCTCTAGATAATTTATGCTAATAATGGTACTTAGGTGGCAGCAGTTACCTAATCTCTGAAGCCTGGAGACGAGCCTGGATGCCAGCCACATGGTTGTCCCTACCTTTATAACTGAACTCTGAGATGCCAAAGTCCAGGGAAACTTCCCAGGTAGGTGCGACACCTCCATGCTGGTTCCTGCCATGCCTGGGAGAACTCGGCACTGCCTGTGTTATTCCACTGAGGGAGGACAGCTGAAGAATGAGGCTCGTCACTCATGTCCTCCACCCTGCTTGCCATTGATTATTTTGTTATCCATGCTGTTGATGTTAAATTAGAAGCAAAATATTTAATCTGAGTTTGGTGACTCCTTGTAATAACTGATGACTTAAGCGGGTCTTAGAGACCCAACGTCATGATGAATCTGCTCTCAGGTGACCAGAAATAGATCAGCCAAACCCTGCAGGCATTAATTTTTCACTTAATATAGGGGGATAGTAATAAGAATATTAGTGCCTTCCCCCAGGTTTATCTGAGGATCCAATATTGCTTGTAAAACATTACATTAATTAATAATGATCAATAAATATTCAGTGGTATCATTATTATTCCTATATCATGATCATTTTCAAGATTTTATAATTTTTGCTGTTCCACGGTATTTAAAAATGTCAGCATACTGTTCCCTAAAAGATAACAGTGTGTTTTCCCTGACCACCACTTTAATGTCGAAAGTCTCAGCATTTCTAGTTATTTATTTCGATGATGAATTGCATGGGACTGGATATGCTCATGGTGTGTGTACAGACAGTGACCACCAAACAATGTGTACACACTTCAGGAAGAGGAAACTTGTGCAAATACTTCAATATGAAACGCACTGAGAAGTCATAAGGTCAGTGCCATTTGTTCCTGGCCTCCACAACTGCAGCAGGTGCTCAGAGTGTTGGCCACTACCTCCCAGACATTAATTAGTAGAGCGAGCTGCCTCTTATGCAATCTTAGTCTGAGATTACTGTCCAGTTTCAAGGTCTGGCAATGTAGTGGGTTTTCTGTAGAATACAACATCCTCTAGAGTCCCCCATTGGAGAGTAGCAGCCTCTGTTGAAAAACATCATATTATTTTTCTTTTCCCGAAGTGTGTATACAATTTTTTGGTAAACTCTGTATTTAGAATAATTTCATTTTCTTCTGACACATTCTAAAGATAAAATTTCTGATTCAAAAGGATGAAACATTTAAAATTTCTTGACATTCAATGACAGATTATTGCCCAAAACCTTAGTATCTCTTTTTACTTTTAAAAACCAAATAAGATGTCCATTTTCTAAAACCCATCAGGAAAAGTCAAGAAATGACTGCCTTAGATCAAATATCTCAGAGTAACAAATCATATTAATGTGATTGTAAGTTTCCTGAGAACAAACTGAAAAAAGAAATGTCTGCTCTGCATGATTCTGAAAATGGGGCGTGCACATTTGCACAGAGGGCAATTAGGTAGGCTCTCCACTCATACCTCTGTACAAGGGGAGAGTTCTTCTAAAAAATGCATGAAGTATTAAAAAAAAACTCTATTGCCAAATCTATATCTATTAGAGAGGATTAAGGAGCGAGGAAAATATTTTTACCTTTGGATCCATTGAAGGAATTGATTCATTACACAATACTATGATAATCCTCTTTCTTGTAATGTGGTAGTCCTGTCATTAATGTTTGCATAAATCTGGGGCAGGAAATGAATATTTTTCTAGAGGTAAATTTTATTCTGACTTCTCCATGTGTTTGCTATCAGCATTATATTTTCACCTGTCCTATACACCTCTCTAATTAAATGGAGGCGTCAGGCCAAAGAACGGTGTAGCAGCAATGATGTCTCTATCCCTGTTGGAAATGTCTTCATGTTTCAGCTCTAACTGGTCAGAGTCCCAGGAGACTAATGCAAAGACTTCTTGTGAACTCCAGCTAGGAGAGGAAACTGAAATGTGCTGAGGTCACAGAATGGCATGCCGACCATCTCTGCATGCTCCTAAAAGGTGCAGATTTTGCAGGCTCATTTCTCTGTCCCCTTAGTAATCTAGCACCAGAAGTCATTGGAAGCAGGAACACTGAGGGCCTCTCCAAGATGAATAACTTAGGGGTGTTATATAGAAGCTTATGGCCACAAGATAACCAGATATAGAAACTGGAGGGTTTAATCTGTTTCACTCACCCAACTTCCCACCCACTTTCCGCTTAGAGACTTCCACCTCCAGGCTATGTATCCATGTCTCTTTAGTATCTTCCCATCTCCATACAGCTAAGGTCTAAATACCCTTCAGACTCAGTGGAATCCTGTGACTCAGTCTGAGTCATCCTGGAAACTTCAGGGCACCCAACATGTGTTATAGGGGTTTGTATAAAAGAGCACCCTCCTCTGTACACCACTAAAATATCAAACAGACAAGTTTTGTTCAGTTTGCTTTTATATCACCTGCAAGCCTGCACAAATAGCGGTGGTTAAAGGAAAGCACATTGTTGAATTGATAAGCATAATGGACACTTTGACCAATAAAGGTTATTGTGACAATGTGCATAGTGGTAACAAAAAAAATCTTAATTTAAGGATATCTATTACTTCTTACATTAAAAAATGCATTTGAGGAATACCTACTTTGTCTGAGGCACATCTCAAATCTCCTGAATCTGCTTCTAATAAGCTATGTGATTTTGTTTACATAAGTTAACTACTTTAGGGCCAGCCACATAGCTCCACAGATTGAAGTGCCTGCTTAGGCAGCATGGAGTGGCTGGGGTTCAATCCCCAGCATGGTGTGCCACCACACCCTCCCCGGGCTTGCACTGAGATGGCAATTGAGTCTGAGCATTGTGGTGCAAGCACACCAGTGCTTGAGAGGCTGAAAACAGGAGGATCACTGCTAGTCCAGTCTGTGTAGTGAGACCCTGTAGACCCTGTCCTAAATACATTTAAAACAACTACTATGATTTGTCATTTCCTCATCCATTGAGAAGAGAGAGAATTTCTAAACTTATGTAGATTTCATGAGCAATAAAGACCAAATGACAGAACTTCTCTCAGTGCTATATTTTCATAACAATAGATATTCTCCTTCTTTGCACCTTTCCCAATGTCTTGTCTCAAGGTGCAGACTGCCTAAGATATATTGCCAATACTCAATGACGTGGCCATACATTCTTATATTTCTATGGTGTTTCATGTCCTAGAAATCCTGTGTTCTTTCTCCTAGCATGGACACTGAAGCTTGGAGAAGTCACATGGTATCCTCATGGCTCTCCAGGCAGGAAGCTGCGCAGCTAGAATGCGGACCCCATTCTCCTGGCGCCCAGCAGAACACCGCGTTGCACTCGCTGACAACTCCATGCATAAGAACTGCGGCCTAAGCATGCATTCCATCCAACGCTTCTCTCATCTGTAGCTGTCTACCTGTTATTTTTCCAGGGGGCTCAATTTCCAGGAAGCCTCTGCTTTGGCAGCCCCCAGTCTCCTATTTCTGGAATATAGCAAGTGAGACCTGGTAATTAGGTCATCAAAACTGTATGTCATAAATCCATCAGCCTTCCCGCTCTGTTGTGCTGCTGCAGGAAGTCTGTGAGCATGGCCCAGGTAGACGCTGGTGAGCAGTAATGGAAAACAAATGAGCCTGTTTTCAATGAGCCTGAACCTTCTGCCTGAGTTAATGCTGCAGTGTATTTGTTTGCTTCCTGCAGCTGGCTAAGCAGTTTTGGTAGCTGTGACAACAGTTTCCATGGATTTGTTTGTGCCCCTCATCAGACTTGACATGCAGCCATTCTGCCCTGCAATTTCCACCCGGAATAGCTTTTCCAGGAGCTTCGGCAGGGATCTTGATAGATCCACTGTGGCTCTGAGAATAAGCTGAGGCCCCGCACAGAGCTGCCTGAGGGAGAAGAGCTCAGCAGCTTTTACCTTTTGCTGAATGGAACAGTGAACTATGCAGAGCAGGTCCTCGCAAAGCACCAGTAGATTGAAAGGAATGTAGCCCAAGACTTAGGGAAAAAGGGGCTTTAGGGAAGATCTTCATTTGAACTACAGATTTACTTAACCACAAGACTCACTTAACCACACACACATGTATATAAATATCATATAGTTTCCCCAGTAAAAGAACTCAAAAGAAGAAATACAAACAGAGAGGTATAATACAAGTAAAAGGAAAGCAGGGACTCGAGGACTAATTAAGAGAAGGAAAGGAGAAGAGCTAGGAAACATGACAGTGACAAGCCATATAGAAGATGAGCAAGGCAATGATCCGGAGAATCTCCAGAAGATTTTTGAATCTAGCTGTTAACTGGAAAGATTCTCACCCTGACTAACTATATATACTGATACCTGAGAACTAAGCTACTGCACTGAAGATGGTAATCTGTTATAGTAGGTTCATGCTTGGAGTGCCTGTCATTCTGGTCTTCTGAATACGGGCTGCTTGTCATGACATGCCAGTTGCTGCCGTGCTGTCTCTCGGATAGATGATTGTTCAAAAAGAAGGGGGTGGTGAATGAAGGCAGGAGACAGGAAAAGGAATGTTGTTGGACTGTCCTGCTTCAAGGTTGTATATGGTTAGATTTTTGGACTTATGTGTAAACATAAGAAATATATAACTTTTATGCCTATTTTTAAAAATATATTCTAAGTTTTAAATGTTTTTTCATCATATTCTGTAGGGACTTAAAGTTCAGCATATCAATACTTGATGAAAATGTCTGTTCCAAGTTATGCCTATGATGTTTGATATTCAGACAGATAGTAAGGTTAAGCTTAACAGCCTAGGTTGTATGGTAATAACAATAAACTCATCTTCTGGAGGGTTAGCAACCTAAGTTTACAGATCAAAATTAGAGAAAAAGTAGGGCCACACGGAAAGCCAACATTTTGGCCTTAGCCTTCCAAGTCAATTAAGACTCAGGACAGATGAGAAATTGTACTGTAACGTTATATAACACGGTAGTGTCCCATATTTTCTGATCAAGGTGATTATGGGTCCAAGGAGGAAAGTGATCGATGATGTAGAGTGTGCCTAAGGAGAGTCACATGGAGAGAAAACATTCTCTCAGGCTTTCACAGCGAGCACATTGGCCAAGCAATGGCTGTGACTCATCCACATGGCTGGCACTCACAAAGGACCTACAATCTGAGGTACAGGATCTCAGGATAAATCCTGAGGGGATTTCACTGACCTTCTCAGACCCAAAAGCTACAACTCTTGTTGCATAGGTCCTGCTTTACCTTGGTCTTAACCATCCAGCAGAAAAGTATAAAAACGAAATATAAGAAGTAAAGCCATGCTGTTATGTTGGGCTGTAGGGGACTCAGGTCAACAATCTGACATTGCCAGTCAAGCGGAAGACCCAATACTATTATAGACTACTGGACTCTTTTAGAATATTTTGCTGAGTTTACACAACTATAATATTCAAACAGCAGAGCTTAACAAAAAAGGGGGATACAGATGAATGCCCATTTTGTATCTGTGTATTCAAAATGGTTAGGATAGATATATAGTTACATTCTCTTAATGAATAGAGGGATTTGTCCTAATAGTGTTTGTAAATAGGATATCATGTCCACATTTGTACAGCAAATAGCCACTAGGAAGAATGTATGCAATGTGTTAATTATTGAAACTGTCCTTCCAATTTGGTTTGAATCTGTCTCATTGCTATTTGTTTCTCAATAAAATTATGGGAAAAAATGACTCACTTGGGAAAACTTTTTTAAAAACTCAGGATTGTGAGGTTTGTATCAGATTATTGAGTCCCTGCGAGATAAGTCTGGATGCTTGTACTCTTCACAGTCTTTTCAGCTGTTCCCTTCCATGAAGTGTAATTGGAAAATGTGGGTGTCCAGCATCTCTCTATCACCTGCAAGCTCATATTTATAATCTGTGAAGCAGCTTCTGGAGTAGTGGTCTGAATCCCACCTGCTTCTAGATGACCAGGAAAGGGTGCTAAAAATGCACTTTCTCAAGATGAATCAAAGTCACTGGGAGAAGGACTTTTATAACAGGATTTACAAAGTGACTTTTATCCATATCAAAATTTGGGAGCAACTCACTGCTTTCTTTGGTTGTTGTTGTTGTTTTGTCTTTCTTTGTTCTGGGAGTTGAACTCCGGACCTTACATTTCTAGGCAGGCCCTTGTGTCCCTGAGCTATGTCCTAGTCGGCTCACTGCTTTCTTTCTCAATCTTACTGTGTGCGGAGATTATGAACTTATAAGGCAAGAATGCAGATTTTATGGGAGATAATGATTTAGCATAGTTTCTGCCATGAGTAAATCTTGGAGCAATGTCAGCTACATACACAATGTTTCAGTACTTTTCCTGGTTGGGAATTGTATCTTTCAATTCTGATTTCCACACCAGACTATGAGGGAGCAAGCGGCTGGTCAATGTGTCCTTATTGATCAAAGCTACTCTTCTACTTCAACAGTGTATGCCTTCTATGCTCCTTTTGCCCGTCTATTTTTGAACTGGGAGAATCTTCTCAGAATGAGAGCTGCACTTTGACCACAGCTATTCTTGTCTCCATAAAATGTTACATCTGGAGTTGCTACAGTAATGTCTTCTGAAATAGTCTAGTTATTATTAGTCTCATTTCATGTATGGAAAACACAGACCTGAAGAGGATGGGTGGCCTTGTACAAGGTTATTGTGTTGGTTGTTTTATTTTAAAACCAGCACTAAAACTCCGATGCCTTATCTTCTATCTAGTCTATCCCACTCCACAATACTGATTGTCACAGCTATGGTTATAGAGCCATCGCTATTATCCACATTCTCTAAATCTCTAGATGTTCATCTTTTGTCTTCCTTTTCTGCTTCCAACTTACAGAGGTTCCATCTTCCCATACTGGCAGCTACTTCAGTTAATATATGATAAGTGCATCTGGTGGCAGCACCAGGTATGAAGGAAGTTGGTCATTTTCTTTTGACAAAAGGGCAATATACATAGGTGGAAGCTTGATGGTGGCCATTTAGACCCCACGGCACCTGAACAGGTAAAAGAGAGCCCAGTGGGAATTCTCATTCAGAAGAGAGCTTCCTCTGTAAACATCTGTATGTATGACCGACAACAGAGATATGAAGCTACCTACTCTGTAAGCAAACATACCCATGGCCTTGGGCTTTAATGTGAGAAAAAAACACAGACCCTACAGGACCACTGCGTATCTTGGAAGTCATCCTAAGCACAAGCAAACTTTCAAGTGTCAGTGGGAGCAGTGGGAGGCTGTAGCCCAGAGCAGGCCTCAGTGGATCCCACCAAGACAGGCACTGTGAGAGGTCCCACCCAGCCAGGAGACCTTGATCTTTCCATCAGTCCTGAGATCCTTGAACTGAGCCTCTAGGTCATGAGTTCCACTTGCTCCCTATGTTGGTACAGCCCCAGTCTAAGGTGTCAGGAAAGGGAGATGTGACAGATGTTTTCAGATACTCTTTTCTGGGACAATGTTTGCATTTGGCATTTTGTAAAAGACTTTACTTCAATTTTAACATTTTAACTTTGTAAGAAAATTATCATTCAATTGAATTTAGCATTCAGATTCATTACTAAAATATATTTATCTATTATTTTGTTTTATTTACTCTTCCTTTGTTGTTCATTAAGAGGAAGAGTCAACTCTTGTAGGACTATACTCAGTGCTCGCTTTCTGACTGTTGTTCTCAAGGAAGAGTTGGAATCTTCGAATGATAGAGAGGCGCTAGTGCTGTCTTCATTCTGTCATGCAAGACTGTCAGAAATTCAGATAGGCCATGTGTGCTGGGCTGGTGGCTTTTCTTGGAGAAGGATCCAGGAAGACAGTCTTGTAGAGCTCAAATATTCCAGGAGTTGGGCTGAGTCTGGAGACGCTGTATCAGTTTCAGAGTGGAGACTGCTTTGCGTATAGCAGCACAGTGATGGTCCTTCCAGCTTTGGCAGGTGCTAGTTTGTTCTAACTTTACATTTAATGCAAATCCCTTTGAAATTTCAAGTAGCGGGCACATAACCTGAAAGAGGGGATAAACCTGAGAGACGTACTAGATACTGTGAAAGGAAAAGAAACTGTTCCAAGGGAAGGGACAACTGGGATTAAGAAAAGGAAAAAAGAAAGAAAGGAAGAAAGAAGGAAAGGAAAAAGAAATATATATGTATATACACAGGATAGCTTGGATACCTACTGTTAATTTCTGTGAGTCTATTGAAAGGAGCAGTTAATGCTTAATTTATTTTCTCTGTCCTTTTTTAATTTGTTGACCAATTTTGCATGCTTATATCTGATAACCTGAAAGCTAACTTGAAGAGAATGTTCTGCAACATAATGATCATTTTTGAATTCCTATCATTTTGTTTAATGAAGTGCTATATTATTTCTGATTTTTTTGCTTTTCTTAAAAAGAATAAAAATAAACATTAAGTATCTCATCTGTTCAGCTGCCGTAAAAATATAAGTTTAAACAATAGATATTGTTTTCTCACAGTTCTGGGACTAAGATGTTCAGTATCAAGGCATCCGTGATGTCAGTACGCTTGCGAGGGAAGATCTCTTTTCAGACTGCAAGTGGCCGGCTCGTCCTCCTGCCTATATACGCCTTTTCCTGCATGTGTGATGTGAGCAGAGATCCTGCTCTCTTCCTAGTCTTACAGAGCACTAGTTTCCTCATGAAAGTTTAATTCTTACAACTGAATCTGAACATTATTGTCTCCAAAGACTTCACCTTTAAAAACTTTGAAAACTGGAGTTTTAATATGTGAATTGGGAAAGTTTCATGTGAAACAATAGTCTGCACTGTAAAACTAGAACATGTTAAAGATTAGGTAATTTAAAGTAAATGATGTCCTCGGAAATAATCAAAATTACAAAATAAATAAGAAACTTTGTGAGACCGATGTCACATATTGAAATGTTTACTGATAGCTGCAAAGGTTAAACCTGACTGTCTTAAGAGACATTTGGAAGATTAGGAAGGACACTTAGAGTGTGTCTAGTGGGCCATGGGCCACGCCCTTGGGAACCGTGGCGTAGGCTCTTTGTTCCAGTGGGCTGTCCACCGTGATTCCTACAATGAAGCCAGCCATGAGCTAAAACTTCTCCAAAGAAGAGCTAGAACAAACTCCTCCTTGCTTAAGTTGTATTTGTCAAGTATTTTGTCCCAGCAATGAGAAAGCTGACCAATACAATAGGCTATAACTGCAAAGGTAAATAATAATTTAATATAAAAATAAGTTATATACTATATTGAAAAAGAAATTTCTTAGTGATGATAAATATGCACTAATTCCTAATTTTTAAAAAATGTATTTAGTATAAGGTTTAGAGTCTCACAACACATAGCAGACTCATAGTGATACCTCTGTTTTCAGCCTTCCAAGTGCTGAGATTACAGGTGCACCCCACCATCCCACTCTCAATCTCTGTCTCAGCACACCTTGGGGGCGGGGCTGGAAAACTGGGGATCGAACCCATCCCTGTGTCTGCCTAAGCAGTCGCTTTCATCTGTTGAGCTATCTGGCTGGCCCTAATTCCTAATTTAAAATAGAATTTGAATAAAAGTTTTAGCTCAAGCCCAGATTATATTAAGAATGACTTCATTGCCTTCAGAGATAATTTCATGTAGGCTTTGATATTAACAAAGACTGAACATTATTAACACTAAGAGCATCAGCTAGTCAAAGTAAGAAGCAGTCATACATGTATAAAACCACCTTGCAAACAAACAGAAGACCAGAGAAATTATAGGTTCTATTAAAAAAAAAAGAACAGTTTGCATGATCATAACATTTTTCTTATGGCAAGGGGAAGGAGTCATGTGGGATGGTAGATTCCCGGTGTCTTTTCATACTTTCTTTAGATTCTTAGCAGCAAGAACACACTGCATTACTAAGTGAGCAAAAATTAAAAATTCTGTTTAAAATACTTGAAAAACTGAATAGAATAATTCCTAGTTTGCAAAAATTGTATATCATAATTTAATTCACTCTCAAGTTAAAAGATTGTCCTCATAGAAACTACTTCAAATAATTCTGTAGAAAAGTGTACATTTCACTACTGCCTCTGGAGAATATATTATAAGCCCCTCTGGCATTTCTTACATTTGCTTACATTGCTGTTTTGTAGAGCGAGCATCAAACCTAATGAATACTAAAAATCTTAAAATATTCTAGATTCATTAGGAAAATGTAAATCTTTATGCTGTAAAAATATCCTTCAATGCATGTAATTACCACAGCAACTTGGGAGTGACACATATTTGTATACATATGCAGATTTCAAAGGAATACATTTAGAATAATCTTATTACAATCTAGGATTCAGCTTCAGATCAAGTTGATGTGGCAGCTTTTGAAAGCAGAACCCAACATTAAAGAAGCAAAATGTGACATGTGAAAAACTCAAATGCAGCTATAGTTGCAGGATCCCTGCCTGCTTTAAAGCTAAAATCTTTGAATGTTCTAAGAGTGTTAAGGAAGGTACTCATGCGGTTTCTTCATTCTACGGCAGAGGATTGCTGAAAATTTAGATAGGTCAACCTGCAAATGTTAGTGTCGCTTCCCTGAGAAAGCTCTGGAAATGCGTCAAGTGGAGATGAGATATTCCAGGAGCCAAATCTGAGTCCACCTGGTTGCAAAAGAAGAGATGCTTGTGCTAAAGTAACAATATAGCGGTGCCACTTTGCTGCTGTTTACTAATGCTCACTTTGCTTCCTGGCAGGGCTACCCTACTGCGGGAGAGTATTGTGATCTTTACCCCAAAAATGTACCATGCATTATCGTCAGAGATGACTTTGCATTTAGCAAATGTTTTGTGATTCATTATCCTGGTTTCCTCCACAAACATATCTAAGTCCTAGCTAGGAAGGATGAGGTGAAAATACGTATCTGGCCATAAAACCTTCTAGACCACTGGGACCAGAGGTACTAGTTCGGTGGCTCTGTGAAGAGGAATAAGTGTCCTAAGTGATAGCGAGCAAGGACAGAAACACCTTCACTGGCAAGGCCAATGAGGAGACCCGTATTATTCTGAAGGAGACCAGATGGCAGAGGGTGTCTCTAACTTGGGCAGCTGTTGCCAGGTTTCTCATAGTAGTACAGGTGGACGGGGCTTCACGGAGGAGGACAGGCATCCTTGGGAATCCCCGACAGTGTTTAGAAAGAAGGGATGCAAAAGTGAGGTTGGGAGTTCTTCAACCTTAGGTTAAGGGTGAACAGTCTGCAAGTTCTACAAGGAAAGGACATGACGAGAGCAAGAGTAAATAGTAAATAGTTGCAGAGTGTTTTTCAATCCAGAGCAGAGATGCTGAGGAGAGGTGCTCCTTCTGGGCATCTGATGTTCTGCATCAAGCTGCCCCATGACTCTGTGCATGTCTGGCACTATCTTCCCTTCTTGGTTTCCCAAACATTGTCTTTCTCTGTTCATCATACTTTTCTGGTCTTTTAAGGTTTCCAAGTCTTCACAGCTTTGCAGTGCTTTGAGGGTACAGACCTTCTATAGTACCTGCACTGGGCAGTGGGTATTTCAAAGCTGGGTCCAAAAAGATCCTTTTCTCTACATGCTTGTAGGTTCTCCTCTGACAAAATGGTGTAAAAAATATACATTTTAGAAGTATCAGATGCTTGCTCAATCGTTAATCAGTCTGAGACCTTGGACTCCTGTCGTGACTCTGCTCTTTTCTCACTGGTTAGAATTTTAGAGGGAGATAGAAACAAACTGAGCCTATTCCCAGCCAAACTTATAGTGCTTTTAAGGTAGTCTTTAGAGATTTACTTCTTAATAAAGACATCTTTTGGAATTCAACCAACTCCAACATGGTAAAAGGGCTGACATTAGGGAACAGACCTCTAATACAAACGTTAAGTATTTATATTTGAATAAAATCATAAATTTTGACAGAAGGGTGAAAAACATGCACTAGAGGAAAAATAACTTCTTTAATTACTGGTGCTGGGAAAATTGGATATCCATATGCAAAAGATTGGATGTATACCTATACTATATACACCATATATACCATATATACGATATACACCATATATACCATAAATACCATACCATCACCATGTATATCATCACCATATATTTCACCATGTAGTAATCTTAAATTAAAATGAATCAAAGATCTAAATGTTAAAACAGAAATACTAAATCTGCTGGAAGATAAAGTAAGTACAGCACTTAAAAACATAGACCAGCAAGGATTTTTTGAATAGAACCTCAATCACACAAGAATTAATACTGAGAATCAATAAATGGAATGATACGAAATTTTTAAAAAGCTTCTAGGGCCAGGGAGATGGCTCAGTGGAATAAACGCTTCCCTGGCAAGTACACGGGTCTGAGTTCAATCCCTGGTTCCGCCAAAAAAAATTAAAAAATAAGAAATAAAAATAAAAAGCTTCTGGAGAGAAAAAAAATAGAGTGAAAAAAAACAAGCTACAGAATGAGGAAAAATTTTGGCATTTATTCCTCAGATATAGGACTAATATCAGTAATATATAGGAACCCCCAAAAGTAGAATTGCCAAAGTAAAAGATTTAATAGAAATGAACAACCAAAGTGAATAAATACTCATAAGAAAAAAATACAAATACTCAATAAATACCTAAAGCAGTGTTCGACATTGGCCATTGCAGAAATACAAATTAAAACTATTTTAAGATACCATCTTACGTCATAAACAATGGCAATGATAAAAAATTAATAATACCTATTATGGACAGGGTGTGGGGAAAATGAACCCTTCACATTTTTGGGTGGAATGTGACCTGGTAAAACCACTAGGGAAGTTAGTGTGTAGAATCATCAAAAAACTAAAAGTGAAAAACTAAAAGAGGGGCTGTGAAGATAGCTAAGTGGTCTAAGTGCCTGCCTGGCAAGCGCCAAGACCCAGGTTCAGTCCCTGGTACTGCATGCTGTGCCATCCCCAGAACCTTAGCCACAGTGCCAGCCACCGAAATTGGGTGTGTGGTGCACACCTGCAATCCCAGCACTGGGGAGGCTGAAACAGGAGCATCACTAGTAGTCTGAGCTGCATAGGGAGACCCTATATCAAATAAATAAATACATGATTTAAACATTTAAAAAAGTAAAAGTAGAAATTCTATTTCACCTGGCTATACTACTACTAGGCATCTTTCTTTTCCTTTCTTTCTTTCTTTCTTTCTTTCTTTCTTTCTTTCTTTCTTTCTTTCTTTCTTTCTTTCTTTCTTTCTTTCTTGTATTTTATGGAAGCGTCTACAGGGTGTTGCGGGTCTTACTACTAGATCAGACTCGTAGTGATCCACCTGCCTACAGCCTACCAAGAGCTGGGATTACAGGTGTGCGCCACCACGCCCAGTCTCAATTGCCATCTCAGCATGCCTTGGGGGCGGGGCTGGCACAGCAGGCCTGAGGATTGCAGGCACTTTAATCCGCTGAGCTGTTTGACAGGCCCTTACTAGGTATTTTCTTGAAAGAGTTAAAATTATCACATTACGGGGATACATCCACATCCATCTTTATAGCAACACCGTTTATAATAGCTACTTCTTGGAAATAACAGATAAGCCTATCAACAGAGGACTGGATGAGGAAACTATGGCATGTATGCACAAAGGAATACTACTGTACATAAAGAAAGATAAACTTGAAGAATTCAGAGATGAACTGATAGAACTTGAGAACACATATATGCTAATTTGTCTCTTTTATACTACTGGTTTCTTTTAGCTCTTTAAAAAGAAAGCTTTGTGCTAATGGATATTTTTTTCTTTGTAAGAATCCTTTGGTTGATGTCTTCTACTCCAAATAGCTACTGCAAATACAATGATACAGTATGTTAACTTTGTTAATTTCTTACCATTTTGTCGTGCAAATTTGCTTTATTTTTCATAAAATAAAAAGGCAAGAGCGAATATGCAGTTTTCCAAACCTTATAACACCACTTGTGAAGCACAGGTCATGGGTGTTACCCAGGTGAAATGAACACTTATTGAATGGCATCTTCTGTGAATTGGCTCATTCAAATATTTTTCACGAAGATCTGTCCTTCCTAACTCCCTGCCCACTGGGGCCACACCTGACACAGACAGGTCAGCAAGGCGTCTTTCACCTACCGTTTCTCACGCTGTGGCTGAGGAGGAAGACACATGGGATGCATCACAGTGACAACATCCCAGGGGGCTCAGCGGGGGTGCTGCCTGTGACTACATGTGGCTGCTCTATGAAAGGAGAATGTAGGTCTTTAACCCAAAGAAACCAGTAGAGGGATAGTGCAAGGGAGGATTCTACTTCTTGTCCTGTGGTCAGCAGGCTACTCAAGTGTCCTTTTGCTGGAAGCTTGGTTGTTCACTTCATCTGAAGATTTTCTTACATTCTTCTAATAACTACCCTGTAAGCCTGGTTCGATTGTGTTATCTACTGCAAACTGAACTGCTGAGTAGAATACTGAATGCTCTAAATCAATTCTTCTGCATTTGTAGCATTCTTACAGTGTAGATATAGATGCTATTTATAGTTGAAAAACTTTGTTATATTACCCTGACTTATTCCAAACAGTAGATCTTTTTTTTTTTTTTTTTTAAGTTTATTTTTTTCTTTTGTACTTTAGGGAAGGGTCTACAGGGTATTCAGGGTCCAAGTACTAGATCGGACTCATAATGTTCCTCCTGTTTACAGCCTCCCAAGGGCTGGGACAGGTGTCTGCCACCACGCCCAGTCTCAATTGTGGTTTTAGTGTACCCCAGGGATGGGGCCGGCACGCTAGGCCTGTGGGTCGAATCCCTGGCTCCTGCACCTGCTTGTGGTTGCTTTAATCCACTGAGCTATTTGGCCGCCCTTGTAGATCTTTTTTTTTGCCCAATTTTCTTTCTTTCTAATGGATGTTGGAATCACTTGACTGAAAGTAACATGACTAAAAGGGGATTTGATTACCACCGGCTTAGACAACTGATTTTCCTGACATCATCTGGTAGCAGGCCCGCGATTCGCCTGAACACACACATTTGACACACTCGTTCCTATCTTGAGTTCTGTCTCTGCTATGAATTCTGTGGCCAGTGCCCTCATTTTGTTACTCTTATCTGTGATGTTCTGAAACTATGCAATCTCCTCTTGACTTCCACCAGTTTTCAGGCTCATTTCTGCTGACTCCGCTTTCCGCCATGTGCACCCGGTCATCGCGGCGGGTGCGCGCTCCTCCCGGAGGCCGTGGCGGATCAGTGCTCTGGGTTGAGAACAGCTAGGAGACTCCCCAGGCTGAGGTTAAAATCGGGCTTTATGGAACTAGTTGTCCAACGGCTGCTCTATGACCCTACTCCCTAAACAAGAACCAGAACAGCATATGCATCTCTGCATCTATGTAGACCATGATTTTTTAGTTGAGTGCCAAGGATAAGGAAGCTAGCATATTTTATGGCTTTCCCTTCCTTCTCACTGTCCTCTGAGCAATGCCTGGTGTTTCGTACAAAAGACCTGTCTGTGTCCACTCTTGCTGGCCCTGACTTCCTTAAACTGAGACAAGTAAGCAACATCCATGCTCATAAAGGACTGATGAATGAAGTGAACTGTGTGGATTGGAGAATTCGCACACACACACACACACACACACACACACACACACACACAAATGTACACACTCCAGATCAAATAATTTAAAAAGAGTAATAGTTGGTTTTCTAAAGAGCCAATATTAACGGAGTGATTAAACATGCACCTGCCTGGTTCAGAACTCAGGCTCCCATGAATGCCAGCTGGAAAACTTCGATGAAGTTCGTTAGACTTTCAGGACATCCCTAATCTGCAAAATAAGCACAAGCAGAAACATTAGTCTTCAGGAATCAATATGAAGTGTAAAAGCATTGTTGGGTGTGAAGTGTTGATTTGTCATCATGTCTGGTGCAGGGTAAATTGAAGGAATGTTTGCTTCTGATAGATAGCAGGCATCATAGTGTGGACTGGTGCCACCAGCAGAGCCCCTGTCTGTTATTTTGTGACCATAGCACTCCTGGGTGCCATTCTTCACCACCCCTCACCCATTCCTCGCTGTTCCTCTTCCCAGAGCCTCCACCTCCTATAGAGGCACAGCCACACTATGCCCATTGTTGGGAGTGGAACCAACTCTGGTCCATCCTACGAGTCCAGCTCAATCCAATCCAGCTGAGGGCTCAGTGTATTGTCTATGTCATTTCTTCCCCCTCCCAAAGAAGTTGCATCCTACAGTTAGCTCTGGTTTGTGGCTTTCTAAAATCTCTTTTGTTCACATAGCTTGCAAGTTTTCATAGGCAGCATTAAATCTGACCTTGGCAGTCTCATGTCTTTACTACTGCCAGAGTTGCCTCTATTTAGATCTTTCATTTTTATGACTATTTTGGTTTTCTTTTCTTTTTCTTTCTTCTTCTTCTTTTTTTTTTGTTGTAATTGTTTTTTAGGTGAGATTTATTTATTTTGTTTGGTTTTTTTTTTGCTTTTGGTTCCTAGGACTGAACCAAGGGCTTCCTGCTTGCTAGGCAAGTGTTCTATCACTGAGCTAAATCCCAAACCCCAGGAGTCCTTGCAGACATTGTTCCCATGCTTGGAATGCCTCCAGACCATGTCCCACACAGCGACATGCTGCAGCTGGTGTGACATTCCTTGTGACCTTTGAAACTAGCGAAATGCTCCATTTGGAGATTTAGGAGACTTGATAAATAACATCTGTTTTTGCTTCAGAGTTTAAAATGGAAAATTTAAAGTCCTCTTCCTGGAGCTTGAAGTACTAGGTGACGGTGTGCTAAGCTGTCCCATAATGCACAGCGAGCTGAGTATGCCAATGTCATGTTTTGTACCTTTTGGTGGTAACTTCAAGTCAACCACAGTGGATAAATTCACATCAATTAAATCTTCAGACATTTGATGATGCTATTAGACACGTGAAAGATAAAGCAAAAAGTGACTGTAGCATATCAGCATTTTACTTAAAAAGAAAAGGTCATATAGAGAACTTTCCAGGAATGCATCTTGTCTTCTAGTACAACTCCTGGGTTGAGGCAGACTCAGTCAATCACTCCTGAGTAACTGTCACCCTCGCCTAAGTGGCCCCAACTACACCAAGAATATTGTGACCAGCAGATTGGAGAACACAATATGAGCACATGGGAAAGTCTTCCCTGCTGCTTCTCCTCAGGCGCTGCAGACAGGCTGACCTCCTGGGGACCCACGAGGACCAGATGTAGAGCTGAAGAGCCTGCACTAGTGGCTACTTCTCCTTGATAGAATCAGAGTGAGGAAAGAAAGGCAGAAAAACTAAATTTCTTGTACTTTCTGACTCACAGATCAATAAAAATATGGTACTTTCTACAACTTACGGTCCATCTCTCCGAAGAGACTACAATCCTTTTGATGCTAGGAATGCTCCTATATCTAGAAGCACAGTTTCAGGAGCAAACTTGGGGTTCAGTAACTATTGAAAGGGTAACAAGGTTGAACAAAGATTGGTTAATGAAAATGATGAGCCCAGTTACCCTAGAAATATCTACTGGATCAAGAATCTCTCCCAACCCTGGTGCTCCTTTTTCACTCTGTTACGTGAATCATTTCTTACAATAGTTTCTTCTATTTTTATTGGATGCTCAGCATAAAGGCAATTCACTATTTAATAATAGAGGTGAGAGATGGAAGGCTTTTCAAATCCTGATGAAGAAGCATGGAATTTGCGACAAGATTCTGAGGTGAGAACACCTAAGGTGCAAAGGTAGCAGCAATCAGCTGGAAGTGCAGAATCAAGGTAGCGAAGTACAAGGTAACTTCTACTTTACAATTTTCATTCTCACCAACCCCTGTGCCCTTCAGTCACAGCATTCCTACTGTGAGCACCCTGAAGCAAGATCCTGCCAAGCCTGAGTCTGTATTGTTAGAGCTGCTTGAGTCATTTATATGCATAATCAGTTGAAGCAAACTTTAAAAGTTTTACTCCTTTATTTGAATCCTTTTTATTGAATCTGCCAGTGTTTCAAATTATGCATTTCAATATTAACTGAATTGAGCTGTGCAATTTAAATTTTTAATCCCTAAACATTTAAAACCAGGCATTAATTTTCAGCTCTGCCCCCCCCCGAATATGACCTTTATTTTAATAGTGGTGAAATTTATGAAGCACGCTTCATTTCCCTGATTTACTATAACATAGCTAAATTCATTTTGGAAATGATTAGACTATGGCTCCATATTAAATCCTTAATATACACACGCAAGTGAAATTATTGGTGCTCTTAAGCTACCCAGGTAAAAATACAGATAATGGAAATGAAAATTCCTGTCACATTTTTCGCTTTTATTTCTCAACAGAGCTTGTTTCCACCACTCAAAATCCAGGAATAGGTAAAAGGAAAATGACAAAGAAATGAAGGCCATGTCTTCTGCAAATTAGGTTAATTATTAGACACCCAGTGACAAATTAGTGGCCTAAGAGACATCCTGTCTGAGGAGAGTGGTTGTTTTGGCACATTATAGATGGAGCCTTAAGCTACCTAAAATGAGCAACCAATTCCAGTATAAGCTTTGGTCAAAGTTTACTTTTTCCTTGTTCCGAGTCACTTGCCAAGCTGGTAGGCAATGAAATGCAGTGGGGAAATTATGGAGCCAAATAACACAACAAAATACCGGAACATCTAATGGGGTCAATTTTGCATCCATAAAGTGGTTGTTAATATTTTCCAGTGTTCACTCCAAAGAATATTAGAGCTCACTATGCTGGTCCAAATTGCACTTTAGGGCAGACAGAGATAAATACAAGCTCAAAATGGTACAGTGATATTTATTTTATTATAGAAAGATTCCAAGATATAATTCCAATTGTACAGAATAGATAGGCATTAGAAGAACTGAAAATTAACTTTATACTAGGAATTTACAATAAAAAAGTTTTAGTATTTCTCTCAAGACAGTGCCAAGAAAGTAGTAAAATTTTCATTTTATAGATGAGAAAACTGAGGTTTAAAGGCCTTAAGCACTCAAACAAATTATAGGTTTAGAGAGTCATAGAAATGAGCTTTCTCAGTGTTACAGGTAACCAAATTAGATAAAAATATTATAGGTAGTCAGACAGGGGCAGGCCCTTGAAGGAGATAACACAGAAGACAAAGACGACCATGGGAGGGACCGATGCTCCTCCTGTGAACCAGATCTAAAGACCTAAAGGCCAAACAAATGCTAAAAGAGTAGCACCTGGGATTGATATTCTACATAGGTATCGATCACCTGGAAAGACCCAAGTGAGTCACTAGCCCAATCTCAAACAGGAAGAGACCTTGTCCCATATTCCAACCTCCAACAGGATTAAACCTTGTCCTGTATTCCTGCCCACTTTCTCCGTGACTCGCTTCCCCATTTGGTCCAGGGCATAATCAACTCTACCTGAGCAATGGCGCTTGCAATCCCATTGCTTGACCATAGTTTTGTCCCACCCCACATCCACCTAAGTGAGACCCATTCTTCTCTACCTTAGCTCCACATGGTTTTGCCCTATAAAATTAACGTGAAAGAGACAGCTTCCTGGGCAACCCGCTCGGGCCCCTCTTCTGTCCTCTCTGAGACAGAAGCTTTCTTTCCCAATAAATATTCTACTCTCAACCTCCATTTGTTCCTAAAATTCATTCTGCAGTTTTAGAGAACATGAACTCATCCAGGTCAGGTCGGGAGTTTTACTTCCCTCTATCATTAGGACCCTACGGTCTGCTAATTATCTGTTCAAGCACAACACAATAAAATCCCTAGGTTGATTTCTATATATTCTCTCTCTCTCTCTCTCTCTCTCTCTCTCTCTCTCTCTCTCTCCCCCTATCCCTGCTTAGTGCCAATACCATTTTGGAAATCAGAAGGGTAATTATGGTGGGAAAAGGAAAAATAATAACTTTTCTCTAGTCTATACCACCTCACTAAAAGAACTCTTCAGTTGAGTATTCTTTTTATTACCGTCACGCTTCCAGGAGCTCAAAATCTACTTGAGAGTCACATCGGCACATCACTGTAGCACAGTCAGAGAAGGCAGAATTTAATATGAAGATCTGGGTGCAAGTCTCCATTCTGCCTCTTGCTTTTTGGCGAACAGAGTTTTCCTCATTGCAATGCGTAGCCCCTGGAAGCGGCAGGCGTCTGTAGGGCACATGTTAGCACATAAGAGGATGACTCTGGTCAAGCTAGATGAGCTGTGTGCCGCAGTGCCACAGGGCTGGACTCCTGGCTGAGTCCTAGCGATGGCTGGGAACTGGTACAAAGGACAGGGCTTAGCCAAGGAAGCAGCAGAAGCTGTGTCCCAGCAAGTGGTGTGTCTTCTGAGTTATGTCCTCCCAGGCAATGCCAGGGAAGTTCTTTGCTTTAAACCCCACAAAATAGGGGCTGGGGAGATGGCTCAGTGGAAGAAGTGCTTCCCTGGCAAGCACAAGGGCCTGAGTTCAATCCCCGGTTCTGTCAAATAAAATGAACCCTACAAAGGGCTGGGTTGGTTGAGATAGGAGGATCTGCACTATGAGTCCTAACTGCATAGTGAGACCCTAAAACAAACAAACAAACAAACAAATAAATAAATAAATTTAACCCCAAAAAATCTAAAATTCAGGGTTGAAGTCCTTGGTTGGGTGCTAAATATTGGATTAATAATTTCCCTTGGTTATCGCAGACTAGTCAGACCCACAACCTCCCTAAAGGAGTGGCCCGCTAAAGCTTAAATAAATGAGACAAGTGTTGTGATTTCAGCATCCAGGATGATCAAAAAGACCTGTTATAGAGTTTGCAATCTTCTGGAGCTTTAGACAAAAAAAAAAAAAAAAGTTCTCTGGGTGGCCCGTGTTTATTAACTTTTCAAACAAAGGAAGGTGATAGAGAAGAAGATGCAAGAATGTGGGCAGGACTGGGGACACCCTTGGAAGACTTCTCCAAATAATACCTATGGTAATTTAAGAGAACTGTGTTGCCTCTAGGAAGGCCTTCCCCAGAGGAGTGAGGAGTCTGCAGCTGTAGTTTCCGTTCAGTTACTTGGGGCTGGAGTCCAAAGTCCTTAGCTGTGGCCCTACCCGATCCTCTGAGGTGCCCCAGCTTCACAGGCCACTACAGCGTGGACCAGAGCCTCACACAGGTTTGCTTACTGTGAGTCCACTGCCCAGCTCCAGAGAAGGATCTAGGGCTCAGGCAAACTCTCAGGTAAACACAAAGCGCCAGGTGGTTCATACTGAATCCTGCTCAGAGCCTTTTCCTAACAGTCTCCATCTCAATGTTCTGCTGTTGTCACACCTTAAGATCTGGCCACGTTACAGCCCTCTCTCTACACTGACCTGGCTGCTCCAGCCGTCAGTTCTATTGACAGAACTGCAACTGCTTCTTCTTCTTTTTTTTTTTTTTCCATAATTTTATTGAGAAACAAATAGCAATGAGACAGTTTCAAATCAAATTGGTAGGATAGTTTCAATAATTAACATATTGCATACATTCTTCCTAGTGGTTATTTGCTATACAAGATGCAGACATGATACCCTATTTACAAACACTATTAGAACAAATCCCTCTATTCATTAAGAGAACGTAACTATATATCTAGCCTAACCAAGATCCAAAAGCTACAACTCTTGTTGCATAGGTCTTGCTTTATCTTCATCGCAACTGTTTCTTTTGACAAGAAAAGCTTGGCACTACCTTCTCCTTCACAATTGTGTGAGACCTTCGCCTGAGAGACCTTACCAAGTTTAGGAAAAAACATAGAAAGCTTGCTAAAATACGTTCCGCCACCAGGGGGATACTTGAAAATGAATATTCAATGCAAGCGTATTGTGACTTTTTAAGCAGTTAATTTGAGAGGCATTTCATCTAGAGTTTGCAAGCAAAAGGTCAAACCTAGCTATTTGTCATAGGACAATATTTTAGCTTTTATTTTTATTTATGCTGTTATAAACATTATGTTCATAAAAATAGATCCTGTGTGCCAGGAGCCTGTGACTAAGTATCGTTGTAGTGCTTAAATATACTCATACTTATTTCGGTGTTGAAAGGCTTCAACACCGAAATAACCCAATCTGCACGGCTCTAATGACAGAAATGTCCTTTCTTACACTTCCAATATCAGGGATGGTTTCTTCAGAGACTCCGTGGCGTCTAGGTCATCATCTTCTCCCTGTGTCCCGTGTGGTCCTTCCTCTGTGTGTGTCTCCATCACAATGCTTTATAAGAGACTAACTGCATTAGATTAGGGTCCACATTTTTAACCTTTTTTATATAAGTAGATCTGTGAAGACCTGACCTCCATAAATAGTCATGACCTAAAGGGCTAGGGATTAGAACTTCAGTGTGCCAATTTTGATTGAACACATTCATCTTATGATAAACACTTATATGGCATGTTTTATATAACTAATTATACAATTTTTGCAATTTATTTTGCAATTACTTATAGTTCTTTTTTTAGGAAAATAATTGGCCATCTCAGGTATTGAATGTTCCTTTCAAGATCAAAGAGCTGGCAAATGACAGGACTAGGATATGAAGTGTGGTCAGGGTGAGCTTCAGAGCTTCTGATACCATCTCGGTGATTTCCCTCCCTCTTTCCTATTTCTTTGCCAGGTGTTCTCTCAGAAATATGTTAATATTCTTCTTTCACTCCCTGAACCTATACTAGCTGGTTCTCTGTAGTTATTTCTACAGTCTGATAACATCTTGCCTAAGTAGTGTTGTTTGCCAAAGGTGTGGACAAATAAAGCCATAGTCGTCTTCACTACCTTGATAGAATGTGATGTGAGTGGAGGATCAGAGTGTTTGGTTCAGTTTCACAGAATTTTAAGACTTTTAAAGTGAGATATACATTTCCTAGTTAAAGGAAATGGATGGATTTCCATCAGGAATGCTGCAGCAAAAGTCCCACAGACTGGGCAGCTTAGACAATAGCAAATAAATTCTCAGTTCTGGGCCCAGAAAATTCAAAATCCTGATGTCAGATGGCTCAGGCCCTGGTAAGGACTTTGTTGCTGGTTGGTACATACAGAGCATTTGGTTGTATCATGTGGGAGGAAAACAATGGAAGGTCTTTCCAGTTTCATACCATAAAGGCACTAATTCTTTTTTTTTTTAGATTTATTTAGGTATTTATTTGGTATAGTTTTTTTTTTTTTTTTTTTGAACCGGGGAGTGAACTCAGGCCCTTGTGCTTGCCAGGGAAGTGCTTATTCTACTGAGGCATCTCCTTGGCCCATCGGTACAGAGTCTTGCTACACAGCTCAGACTTATAGTGATCCTCCTGTCCCAACCTCCCCAGTACTGGTATTACAGGCATGCACCACCATGCCTGGTTCCTGTGGATGGCTCAGCACACCGAGGTTCAGGGTCAGCACAGCATGTGGTACCAGGGATCGAACCTGGGTTCTTGTACTTGTCAGGCAGGCTCTTAGAACACTGAGCTATGTCCCTGGTCCAAATGCACTAATCTTATGAAGAAGGTTTCCCCTCATGACCCAGTTACTTCCCAGGAATCTCATTTCCAAATGACATTACATTTCCATCATTCATTTGGTGGAGGGCACAGAATTCAGCTGGTAGGAAAATTTTAACAATGGTATCATACTTTCAAATGGTAGCTTTTTATAATCTCATCCAAAAGTGTTCTAACAAAATAATGATAATACAATTATTATTATTATTATTATTATTATTATTATTACTACTACTACTACTATCAATCGTTGATTTTCCTTTTCTAGGAGTAGGTCATTGTGTATTTTCTCCCTTCACAGCTTCCTTTTTTTACATATTTATTTATTTATTCATTTATTTATTTATTTTTGTGGCTGGCTCAGCCCACCCTGGAGGCAAGGCTGGCATAGCATGTGGTGCTGGGAATCTAATCACAGTCCTTGTGATTGCCTGAGCTTGCCTAAGCACGCTCTTTAGACAGGCTCTTTAGACCACTGAGCTATCTCGCCAGCCCTACAGCTTCTTCACGTCATGGGGATAGAGGAGAGGACAGTGATGGCATGAGAAGACGAAAAATATATACTCCTGATGGCAAACCAGATTCAGATGGAAGGAGTGGAAGGAAATATATAGCAGAGCAGCAAAGGAGAGAGAATTGCTTGGCCAACACATGGAAGAGGAATTCTCCAGTCTTTTGACCACCTTACCAAATTGGATTCTGTGGGTTGCAATGGAGACTATTCACAAAAACATGGCCCTGTCCTCTGAGTGAGCTCTGCCAAGGAACACGGAACAGAGGCACAGACACTTGCAGTGCAGTTGGCACCCCACGAAACAATGATGGGTGCTTCAGTTCTTTCCTGTAGAGGACCTTCATCTGCTCCACCTTTGTGGGAGAAGCTGGATCGATTTTATCTAAAGTCATCCCTTGTAAACAAAACAAAACAAAGCAAAACAAAACAAGGGGATTTGAAACTTAAAGGGTAAAGGTGAGAATGAGATAGGATTCTGTATTGGGTGCAAGGGGGAGGGGGACAGACTGGTGGGCGGGACAAGCTTTAGAGATTGTGGAGAAAGAGAAAGGTCAGGCGGGCTTCAGAGAGTGGGCGTAAATCTCCTCCCAGACAGGGTTTCACTAAAGCTCATGATGAGACCAGGACAGAGACTTCCTTGGCCAAATAAGGGATCAGGGCTTTATTCAGAGAGCAGTGGGGATGGATTTCTGTCTTTTACCACTAGTGTGTTTCTTTGCTGAAAAATTCTAGAAGGAAATCAGTGTCACTCATCTTTGCTTCTCAAATAGTCATAATTTAATTGGTTAAATTTTTCATTTTAAAAGGAAATCCAAGGTATTTTGAAATTATTAAAATGTCTTGCTAAAGAACTGAGCTGAAAAAGATGGCAAAACACAATGAGGATCATCATAGCAAAACTAGATAGAACAGCGAAAAATTAAACACTACTTAGTGGGGAATAGTTAAGTAAATTATATTTCTAGATTATAATTCATAATGCATTCATTAGCGAGTTGGGAGCTACGTTTCAAAATTGGAAGGAAGGGTAACAAAGTGTTGACAATTATATTCAGGTACAGGATTCTGAGTTGATCTAAAAAATGAATTTCTATAATTTTTTGATGAAAAATAGGTGATGCATATGTGATCACCTATTGGTTTATTAGATAGTCAAAAAAAAAAAAAAAAGTTAAAGCTAATCGGAAGACCACCAATCAGCAGTGACTTCCATTCATGGAAGCACCTTTGGCATAGTTCACCTCCATCCTTGAAAGGTAACTTGAAATGAGCATGCTGCGTGTTGGTGCATGGTACATTCTAGTAACCTACCTTTCCTGAACACATCTGATTCATCCTTAGGCCCTGTCTGGGCGCCAAGGCGGTCCTGCTCCTTTGTGAGCGATGCCCTGCGGATTATAGAGGCTGCGCCATCTGGTGGACGGAGTACAAGCTTCAACCTGGACGGATCAGAATAGGTGCCAACTCAATTTCTTCACCCGTTAACAGTGACTGACCACCTTTCATAAAAGAGAGAGGGAAGGTAGTCTTTCTCTCCAGCTAATTCCAGGTATGCACATTAGGTCATCGTGGGTCTTTAAATCACAGGTGAGAAACCGAAGTTTAAGGAGATGACGCAACTTACCTGCCACATGGCGTTTTGGTGGAAGGGAAGGATTTCCTTTCCACTGCAGTGAGCACCACGTACCTCCCACGGCAGCACGCACGTGGACGTCAGATGTGGAACACGTGATGGCTCAATCTCGGGAGCTGGAATTTGATGTTTGTCTCTGATGCTGACCAGCTGTGTCTGGATTCTTTCATTCAAGTAGCGCCTGGTGCTCTCCGTCAGTGAGCAGGTAACACTACACAAACCTGGCCATGCTAAGGGATATGTAAGTCTCAAAGGTTAAGTTCTTGTACCAACTTGAGACATCTCTATTTTCAATACGCATTCTACGTAAACACCCTTCTATACAACACACAGAAAGGAGTGAGGAACAGAATGGGAAGAAGGATTGGAGTTAGGTGTGTATGTTCCATCCTTTAACTTTCTAATGAAAGGTGCCTACTTCTTGCATGGCTTCTGTAAGCAATTCACTCTGACATGCAGCAAAGCACCTCACTGGATATCTTATCCCAGATGAGACAGACAACCACACTTCTCTCCATTACTGCAAACCTAAGCCTGTTCTGTGATCTTTGTAGTGTATGATGCAAGTCTTAGCTCTTACTTTTTAAAGTATTGAAAGGTTGAAACTTGTAGTCACTTTTGTTATTTCTTTCTTTTCCTCATGTCACAGTGTTTCAGATGATTATCGATGTCTACATAGATACACCACACAGAAAGCCTCCAGAAAGTACTCCTGCAGACATTGCCTGGAATGACCAAAAACACAGGTACAAGTCACAGTTCCCTAGGCCCAGTTGTCCTGCATAGACAGTTTTTCTAATAGAGAGCTGAGGAAGAAGAGACTTTAGAGTTCAACAGGAAAGGAAATACAGAATTGCGCTAAATAATAATCCTCTAGTTCAAATTCAAGATCATTCTTTCACTTTGAGAATGTGGACATAGTCTACGGTTTCTTTGTGCCTCCATCTCTTCATATAAAATCATAAAATGGAATCATAAAGATGCTCATGGCTATAAGGCTTAAATGTGGTCACACAGGGAAAGTAGTCACGGAATGCCTCGTGGGAGCTATTTTTCCACAGTGCCAACCCAATGCCACTAGTGGCGTGTGTTTCCCTGCGTGCTGATTTCTTGTCCTTGTTGTGTTCTCTCCTGTTTCTTCCACAGAACCCCCAATAGATCAGGGGTTAAGAAATGATGCTCCACCCTTGGAAGTCTGTCCAACAGCTTGTTCTTTTATAATCTATGAGCTCAGCAAGATTTTTTTTTACCCTCTTAGAGGATGTAAAATATGAGGAAAACTAAAGCACACATCAGAGCCCATATGTTGTCCATAAACCCTGAAACGGTTAACATCTGGCTTCTGACAGAAAAATCAGCCAACTTTGGCTTTGTAGGACAGACACGATATTTCAGTAACTTTATGGCCAATCCACGTTTGATGAAGGAGAGAAAGAGAAAGAATTGCAAAGAAGACCTATGTCAAGAATACACCATGCAACCCTGACAAAAGACTAATGGGTTCCTCAATAAGGAAAGAAGTTTGGGAACATATTTCATAGAGAGTGCTGAAATAAGGGATGACAATTTTATAAATCTAGTGACTCAGATATGCCTGAGTTCTAGAGGGTCAAATCCTTGGTAATACAAATATTCTTTGAGTTGTCATATCCCTGTGGAGTAGGAATTATTTTTTCTTTCCATAATACAAAACTGAAGTTCAGGAATTTGAGTTTCTCAAGAGTCCATAGCTCTCAAGTGTCAATATGTACATTTGAAATGATATGCAGCCAACCAAGCTTTCTGAGTGCCTGCCTGTGAGAGAGGGGTCTTCAGGGCTCCACCTAGCCCAGGCCCTTCCCTCTCATGAGGGCAGGAGGCAGACTGGGTAAGCCTCAAAGGCCCAACATCCACAGGCGATATGAGCACTAACCATTCAGCACTGACTGAGTTAAACAACTTGTGTCCTTGCTCCAGTCACAGACAGTCCTGTTCCCACATTTTTCCTCTCAGCACACCATTCCCTACCACCTGCCTTAAAGAGTTCTGAAGACCCCAGCTCCTCAGTAGCTGCGCGGTGATTTCCCAGGATATGCTCATCTTACAACCAAGCCTCTACTTGTTTATTTTACAAGCGCTACCTTCACTCTATTTCCGGTCTGCCTTCATCTGACCCCTGACTGCACACACCTGCTGATACAATGTTTTTACAGTCTTCTTTTGGAATGACTGCCTTTTATTTTGCGACTGCCTGCTCTCTCTCTCTCTCTCTCTCTCTCTCTCTCTCTCTCTCTCTCTCTCTGTCTCTCTCTCTCTG
>NW_004524582.1:25535674-25550382 GCF_000260255.1 Octodon degus
AGACAGACAGACAGACAGACATCCTATGGCCTCAAATATCTTGTTCGTTGCTATCTCAGTAATGCATTTCATGGCCCTCCTGGGATAAAAGAAACCCCTAAATTTTCCATTTATTAAGTACTCACCTACAAACAGAATCATCAGTGTACTCAAAATATGTAACTATATGAAAGATAATGATGAGGCCTGATTTGAGAAATGCATTGTTTGGTGGGAAGGGTTTCTCACTGTGTGCATGTCGTGGAGTTCACTTAAACCCAGAGGGAGTGGACTGTGTCACACATAGGACACACGGTCTATATTGTCATGTACGTGGCTTGTCATTGGCCAAATCATCTTCGTGGTGTGTAAAATCATACGCATAAGTAGAAATAAAAATTAATTTGATTTGCAATTATTGTACCCATTCACTAGTGAGATAAAAGTACTTACTGAGCGCTGCATGGTTATTTAATACTTGGAGTCAGACTGAGGTTGACAGTCTTAAATTCTTTCTTTCACACTGGTGCTTTCACATAGAGTGACTTTAAAAGCACGTATTTTGAGGACAGAATGATACCCAAAACAAGATAGCATGGGGTGTCAAAAATACGAGCCGCTTTGAGCCTGCAGTTTGTGTGGTGTCTGACTGATATTGAACATCACAGTGTTCTTCTAAAAGATGTAGCATGCCCGGAAGCACCGGGCGCTGGCTGTGGCGAGCCAGGCGATGTCTGTGCCCAGTTGGGCACCACGATGCTCCAGGTCCGGAATCTGCTGTTTTGCCTTCCACTGCTCATGATGTTGTGTCCTCCAAAAAGCACTTTATGTTCTGATTTAAAAAGTGAAGCCCATTTAGTGATGAAAGCATTGGAATTGTGAAGATGCTCTCTTGCCTCTTTGCTGTGTCACCTGCCTATATCTGAGTGTGCTTTCCCTGTGCTTGCAATCACATGCGTTACGAAAGTTGGCGCCCTGCCCTTCGCTCCCTGATCTTGAGTCATATTCCTGCTTCTAACCAAGGCACAACAAGGAGCAGATTTGCCTTCAGTCTAAAGCAGCTACACAGTAATGGAAAAATATGAAGCAGAGTTTCTGGAGAGGATGGAAATGAGGCAAGCCGAAAGGTTGGGATGGCTGAGAAGGGGACTGTCCTAGGAACTGAGTGATGAGACTTCCAGTATTTCTGGCTTCCAGTCTCCAAGCCAGAGTTATGGAGGGGGAAACAAGGTGGAGCTGAATCCAGGAAGGTAAATGTGGATAGAAATTGGAGAACACATATAAGGAACTCAAAACAAATCAGTTCACCATAGAAATGGGTAACAATTGAATAAACACTTCAAGAACAAGTAAAAGTAGAAAATAAATACATGAAGAAATGTTTCACATCACTGTCCATTAGGGAAATGCACACTGAAACAACACCCAGATTCCATCTCACTCCAGAATGTGCATCTTTAAGAAATCAAATAATGCAAACACATGGGAGCATAGGGGCAGAGGGGGAAGGAGTTCTTCTATATTATTAGTGGGAATGGAAAGGAGAATAGCAACTGTAGGAATCAGTATGGACATTCCTCACAAAAGCTAGACCTAGAAATTTCATTTGGCTCAGCGATTCCCCTTTTACATATCTTTCTAGAGGATTTAGAGTCCTCGTATGGCAGGGACACCTGCATGCTCAGGGTTATAGTAGCACGATTTATAATCTCGGCACCTTGTAAAAGGCCTGTGTGTCCATCAACAGGTGAATGAATAAAGAAAATGTTCTAATTATATACAAAGGAGCACTAATTTGCCATAAAGAAATATAAAATTCAAACATTCACAGCTGGATGGATGCACCTCTAGTTCATAATATTAAATGGAATAAGTCAAACACACAAGCTTAAATGATGCATAGTTTCTCCTATATCAGAAAATGTCTTATAATGTACTATTATATTATATGTAACATGTATAAGAGCAAGATAGAAGACTGACAAATAAGAAATAGAGAGATATCTTCAAATGAATAGAGGGATGTGGAGGGAGGTGGTGGATGAGCAAAAAATTTGAAGATCAAGAGTTGGAAAGAACAGCTATGGTTAGAGAGGAGGGTAGGAGTGGGCACATGTACCAACTCCTCAAGATAAATGTAATTATCGTGTGCTACAAATATGTACTATCAACAAACAAATTATAGGACAGAGAACTAGAGAGGAGAGAGCTGCTGATCTTCCTGCAAACCAAGAGGTTGCACTCCACAGAGGACTCAAGACTGGAGAGATTCCTCAGCAGGGTAATTGAGAAAAGGGATGGTTGTTGACATTAGATAGGGAATAATGTTTATTCTAATCTTTCAGACAAAAAATTTTTCATAGTTCATGAATAATTTGGGAATCAAGAAAGTCTTCTGCAGAGGGAAATATGCACAAAACTGTATAATGCATGCATAATCTAGCAAAAAAGCAAATCCAGAAATATAAAATCATATGTAACATACTTCCATCATAACACAAAGTCCAAGATTACTTACTGAATTAAAGTTGGTGTTCTGATTTAGAAACTAAAAGTCCAGGCCAACCAAATAGCTCAGCAGATTAAAGCACCTGCAAGCAGGCTCAGGGGCTAAGGGTTTGATCCCTGGGCCTGCCATGTCAATCTTGCCCCGGAAGCATGCTGAGATGGCAACTGAGACTGGGCGTGGTGACACGTGCCTGTACTCCCAGCTCTTGGGAAGCTGTAAACAGGCAGATCACTATGAGTCCACTAGTAGTGAGACCATGAACACCCTTTAGACCCTTCCCTAAAATGCAAAAAAAAAAAAAAAAAAAAAAGTCCAGTCTGATAGTCTCTGCCTTTTAATGCAGGTATGTAAAGCAATTATATTTAGTGTTGTACTTGACAGGGTGCAGTCAAACATATGAAGCTTATTTTTCTCTTCATCTCATTTGTTCTATGTTTTATTTATTTATTTAATTTTAATACAAGGCCTACAGGGTCTCACCACGAAGGTCGGACTCTTCGTGATCTGTCTATGTTCAGCCTCCCAAGAGCTGGGATTACAGGCTTGCACCAACACTCCCAGTCTCATTCACATTCTCAGCACATTCTGGGGGTGGGTCCAGCATGGCATGCTGGATATTTAGCCCAGGCCACTGCATCTGCCTAAGCAGGCACTTTAATCCAGTGAGGTATTTGGCCAGCCCTCTACATTCTCTTTTACTCTGTTTTGAATTTTAAAATTGATAATGCTATAATTCTCTTTTACATCTCTTGTTAGTGAATTAGCTGTAATGCAGTGGCACCTCACTTCGTGAATGCTTTTGTTTGCAAACAATGTGTTCACAAAGAGAAGCATTGTGCAAAATTTTGTTTCTGCTTGCAAACTCTGTGAGCGGTAACAAACCTGACTGTGGCATGCTTGATGTCACTGACCATTAAAGAACTGCAAATTGAAACAGCGCTCGGATTCCATCCCACTCCAGAATGCCCAACATTCGGGAATCATAGAATGACAAACTCACGTGAGGGTGGCGGCTGGGAAGGGGTTCTTCTACATCATTAGTGGGAATGGAAAGGAGCCTATGGACTACGCACATCATTATGGAGACTCCTCACAAAACCTAGACCTAGAAATTCCATTCGACTCAGGTATTTCCCTTTCAGATATCTTCCCGGAGGATTTACACTCAACATATTACACAGATGCCGGCATAACAAGTTTATAGCAGCATCTTCCCCACGCAAACAAAAACGGGTCCATCTTTTCCAAAATTGTAGAATAAGTTATGGTTGTGAGCTGCGGTACTACTTGCAATTTGATGGCCCAGGCAGAACTATGCTCCTCCCTGGCCGCCAAAGGGTCAGTGCATCAGCTCTAAAATTCCAAGTTATCACCTCTTGGCACGAATCACTAGTGGAACAAAATGGATCGCAGGTCTCTCAGGAAGCCAACGGACTTGAAGGTGGAATGCATGATTCATAATATCCTTTATGAAGTGTATTTGGAATTAATACTGATAGAAAGAGGCTGAAAGCAACAGGATAGGGGGGCTGGTGAGATGGCTCACTGGTCTAAAGCACCTACTTAGAACAAGTTTAACAAAGCACCGGGACCGCGGTTCAATCCCCCAGCACCACATGCCAGCCAGCCCCGCCCCCTGGTGGGCTGAGCTGCCCCCCCGCCCCCCCCCCACAAATAAATAAAATTAAAGTTAAAAAAAGAAACAGGATAGGACAGATTAAATTTTTTTTTTATTGTACAAAGTGATAATTCATTGGATAAGAATTTCTCTAAAAGGGGTCTTGAAACTATTAACCATGATATATCAACTTGAAAGGATTAAGAAACACAACACAGATTAGTGAAGCACAGCTTTGGGTGTGTCTGTGGATAACTGACATGGAGACCAGAAAACTGAGGAAGGGAAACTCAATCCACTTGCAGGTAGTGTTAACCAGGAGCCCTGCAGCCTGGATGGAATAAAAAGAGAGAGAAAAGCACCTCTATTTGGAAGAGCTACAGTCTTCTCCAGTGGCTTTGCTTATGGCTGCCAATGTCTTTCGATGTTACTGCTTTGGTTTGCAGTTTCTATTGCCTTCCAATATAACTTCATATTGATAACTTCCTGTGACCTTCCAGGCCTTTGGCCTTGAGCTTTGACTGCAACATCCTTGAACCCTTTTGTTTTGTGGCTCCCACCTTCAGTTGAACAGCCACTGGATGGACTTGCTGTGGAAATAGAATAGACAAAAGAGCACAAATCATCCCACTCTCTTACTGAGCATTCACGTGACAACTTACTTTGTGTGAGATCACTCATGTTCACCTGCACTGTGTCTGTGACATTTGTCAAATGCCCTTTGGCATATCTATGTTCTATTTAAAGCCAGAACTATCCTTGTAGTATCTCAATAGCAACCTATACCTCAGGTGATCATGTTTCATGCACTTACAAAAATCTGAGATTTGAAGAATACTGAAGACCAAATTCTGTAAATTTTCATCTCAAAAGTCAGATTATTTAGCACGGACAAGAGATTACCTAAAGCCTTTAGGACAGTTTCACAAGATGAAGAGGGTGATGGCAACTCTCTTTCTTGAGCTCCTGGCATGTTCAAAAAAATGAATTCACTTATTAAGAAAGATTAATTCATATTACTGTAATCCTCTAGGCCAAGTACTGAAAACTTCATTTAATAGGTGTAGAATTTGGAGCTTCAATAAAAGCTATGTAACCAAGGTTGCAGTTCTAGGACACTGGAGTTTAGTAGAACCTTGTCTGTGGCAATAGGATGATTCTTGGTTGGTGTCATAAGAGCTTGGAGACTCAGATATGTCAAAGACATAGTAATGAGCGTGATGCAGAAGACTGGAAAGATCATTGGATTTGGACCTAGAAAAAGTTGGAATGAACAAAAGAGCTATTTTGTTTATTTTTTGTGATGTTGTGCTATTTAACCTCTCTTAGCTTCAATTTCATCATCTAGTAAAGGGTGAGAGAAAAATATCCTAAACTTATCCGGCTGTTTAAATATGTAAAGAAAGTACAATGAATGTGAAGTGCTTAGTATTGTATCCATTATGTGGAAATCACTAAGCGTTCACAACAACTGCATATGACAAATATGCTACATCATTATTGTCAACCCTTGACATTTGAACAAGTCTTTGCCTAAACATTCATATGCAAGGAGGGTTTCCAGGGTGTAATGTTTTATACCTTGTATCAACTTAAGAAGTCTAGGAGTTTCATGAAGTAACTCAGCAGTTCTATATCCCATAGAGGACATGCCGTTACCTCTAGAATGTTGTTCTTTGTGTCAATTTGAGAAGTTTAATTAAATGGCTCAGCAGAGGCCAGGATCCTCACATGGTAAATATCCTGAGCCTGTGCAAGAGGAGGCTATGTTGTGGGCGTTATGAAACACCCCTGAGCAGAGAGCCTAAGAACAATATAAGGGAGGAAGGAGGCTTGTTTCCACTCTTTTGCTCTTGTTAATTTTTCTGTCTCCTGCCACAATTAACTTGCTTTCTGCTATGTACCACCTTGTCTTGGAGCCCTCTGATTATGGACTGAAACCTCCACAAACTGTGAGTCAAATAAACCTTTAATTTTAGGCATCAGGTATTTTTGCTTCAGCAATGAGAGACAAATAACTAAGACAGAGGGTAATCATATTCAATGTGAAAGTCCATGGTATCCTCAAGAACTGGCTGTTCCCTCTCCCACTTGAATTTTCTCCATAGAACCTACCAATATCCACCAATGTCTTTTATGTATTTGTTTATCTTTTACATCCCTATCTTCTGCTTATCAAATCTACTCTGATCTGCTTTGTTTCTTAGTCTCTAGAATTAGTTTGGTCAATACATTTATTGAATTAAGTGCTAATGCTGTTATTCTTTTTCTTATCCAAAGAATTAGTCTACTCTCCCTATAGGTCACTGGTATGGTTTGAATTTGGCATCCCAAAATTCATTTTCTGATATCCCAAGATCCTGTACCACAGAATGCGACTTTGTAGACAGATTCTTTAAAGGAGTAACTAATTCAAGTTACTCCTTTAATTTTATCTGCTGCAATGAAATACAATAGACTGAATAACTCAAATAACAGAAATATATTACTCACAAAGCAGAATGCTGGAAAGTCTGAGCTCCAGGTTTCGCATATGATCTGTGTGTGTAAAGGGCTCCCTTCCTAGTTGGTGTGTGGCTGTTTCCCCATTATGCCCTTATCTGGTGTCTTATTTGCTCTTCTCTCATTCTTGGGACAAAATACCTGACACCCAAATTAAGGATGGAAAGGTTTATTTAGTTCACAGTTTGTAGAGGCTTCAGTCCATACTCCACTGGGTCCAAGGCAGGGGGCACTCCACAGTGGTAACAGTCCAAGGAGGCAGAAGGCAGCAAAAGCAACAAAAACAGAGGGTTGCGTGGCAAGCCTCTTTCCCTCCCTTGTGTTGTGCGTTAGCTACCTCCCATGCCCAGGCCATCTCTGTGCCCTCCTTTTCCACAAGCTGAAGATGTTTACAAAGTGAGGAACCTGGCCCCTGCTGAGTCATTTGGACTTCTAAACTTCTCAAGTTAACACAATGAAAAAGATCCTAAAGCAATAAGGGCATGTCCTTTCACTTCAGAATGTAGAACAGCTGAGTGATTTAGTTAAGCTACTGAAATTTCTCATATTTCTTCATGTGCAGGCATTAATTTGAATCATGAGGGATTCACCATCTTTACCTAAGATGTGTACTCAAACACCATATCCTAATATAACATTAAAGGTTAATATTTCAACAAATAAAATCCAGAAAGGCACAAACAGTTGACACCTGCAGTCCTTGTAATGGACCCTAGTGCAGTATTCACGGAGTGCTTAAAAATAAAGGGGATTTGTGCATGCGCTCCAGCATGCATGCGCACACACATGGAGAAGATTCTCCTTACAAGGAGAGAAACCTCAGGAGGAACCAACCCTATTGACAACTTGATCTTTGACTTCCAGCTTTCAGAACTACAAAACCTTCTTCTGTTATTGAAGCCAGGCAATGCAATTGAACTGAGTTACTTATGGAAACCTAAGCAAACTAGTAAAGTCTCTTTTTTCTCCTGGTGTAGTTCAAACCTATGGGTCTTGTGCCACACCTATCCCTGGGCTGTGTATTTAAACTCCATCTCTCAAACTGCACATACCCTGGTGAGTCACACTCCACTCTGCAGCTTCCACTTGTTCTGGGGTACAGCAGCAGCACTGGGATGTGCAGAATATTCCTCACACAAATGTGCAGTCCTTGCTTTATGGTTAACAGAATACTCTTCCATTCTCTGAAGGGCGCTTGTTTAGGCAAAAGTCTTAATGATGGGCCTCTGCTCTTGGCTCCACCCGCAAGCTCCATACTGTAGATCGTAGTTCTGCTCTTGGCTCCACCCGCAAGCTCCACACTGTAGATCTTCTACAGCAATAGCTCCCAGCCAAGAGATGTTTGCAGGGTAGGGGTCATTATTTATTTTATTTTTGCTTGTTTCCTTTTCTGTCTGTTCATTCTGCCTATCTCAAGTTCAGTTCCGGGTAAATAGGTGATTACTGTTGCATTCTTAGAGCAAAAGAAAGAAAGCATTTATAGTGCAGAAATATGAACAAAAATACTGTATTAGATGGGTTACTCTTGATTATTCCTTATTTGTCACCCATAAAACATTTACAATGGGCTTCCTTCTCCACAGACTCAGCTATGTACACCTTATTCTCTTGAGCTGTTCCTTTTTTTATATCCATCCTGTTGCTCTTTATCCTTAATATATCATGTAATTTAATGCAGCTCAATTGACTTCCTTTTTGTTTGCCACATCTTTCTTAATCTTGGCCTCTTTATTCATTTGCTAAGAGGAACTATGGTATCAGTAGGTTTTTGCTCTTGTTTGTGTATTTCATTATTCGTTTTACCTCTCTATTATATTATTAAAGAGCCAGAAAGTTCTCCTGATCTAAACACTGGGTTCAGACTCCTCACACATTACCTAATGTCTTATTTTTCTCTGGCATGTGGACAAGTGTTGCTCAGCATGTGCCCAGTGACTTTGGTCTCCCCCTGAAATCCTGGAAAAGCAATTCATGTCTCCATCCCAAACCTACTGGACAAGCCCACGCAGAGTGAATTCAGTCTTTTATGTGTCATCATGCCATACTGGCAATTGTAATGGATGGGGAAATTTGCCAAGTTTTATCTTGGCAAATGCAACATGTAACATGTAGCACATTTTACACTTAAGCATCAGGAATAGTACTGCTAATAATACAAAGTTAAGAAATATAATGACTAAGGTCTCACTTATGTTTGTCCCATCTATAGCCTAAAACCAATCTTCAATACAGGGAAGGGAATTTGGGGGAATGATAAAGCCAGGGAGACGGAGCCTTCTCAAATTATCTGTGAAAGAAGCCCCATCTTGGACAGCTTCCTTTCCTCTTCCACTGTCCAGGAATTCTGATGAAGTTCATGTCAAATTATGCTCATAAAAAGAGACTGGGTTGGAGAGATAGCTCAGGGGACTAATCACCTGCTTAGGCAAGCACAACGACCCGGGTTTGATCCCTGACACCACCTGCTGCACCAGCCCCATCCCCTGGAGCACTGAGCTGGTCACTGAGGTTGGGCGTGGTGGGTGCACACCTATAACCCCAGCACTGCAGATGCTGAGACAGGAGGATCACTGGGAGTCTGGGCTTGTAGTGAGACCCTGTATGAAACACATAAAAAGGACTTTAAATGACATAGCATATTCTTAATTATATGTGCTGCATTATTGAAGATTGCTCAGGCATTATCAAATCTCTTTTGATTATGCATCAACAAAAATGTTCTCTTTTAGTTGCAAATTTATGTTTTTGATGATTGGAAGAATTTTCCACAGGTTAAAATCTGGCTACATGAACTTTACCCACTTCTCTTATGCTCTTCATCTATTCCTGGGTAAATAACGTAAGAGACATCACCATAATTTAAGTCATTCACCCTGGAGAGTCACCTCATCTGTGGAACAAATGGCACTGGGGTGAGAGGAATACTTTTGATAGCCATTCCTTTACAAAGGACTTCGTTGACAGTGAAATAAATGCATTCAACTAATTTAAAAATAGGTAAATCCCCAGCAATCTTTCCCATTTATATGGGACCCCAAAATGTCTAATGTTGCTTATACTCATCAAACAGGCGCAAAAGAAAGACAAGGTGAAAGCTACAGACACTTGTGTAAGTTCAAAGCAATTAAAATATGCATCTTAAAATAATATACAGAACGTACAAGGTTTAATCAAAACATACAGTGAATATTTAATTTGTAAAGTATAGTAAGACACATATTATCATTAAACCTCTAGAAAACACTCCCTCTTGCTTCAAATAGACTGACACTTTATTCTTAACACTTTCTGAAGCAGTTCTGGAAGTCTTCTACTTTGTCTCTAAAACATTTGGTCAAAGATGCTGCAGTGTCCTGAGGAGTATTTGATAGAAAACAGGATTAAAACATTGCTGCATGTCCTCACCCATCTCATTCCCTTTATGTGGCCCCTTCTGAGCCTGGCTGTTCCCCAAAGTGAAAGAGCTGTGATTTTGAAAAAACAAAAACAAAATCAAAATGCTTTATCAATCAGTTTTTGTTGTTGTAATAAATTATCTGACACAGCCTACTTATGACAAAAAAGAAGCTCATTTAGCTCACCATGTGTGTGTCAAAATTCCAAATTGCATGGGACATCTCCTGCAAGGGCCTCCTTCAGTAACCTCATTTCATGCTAAAGGACAGTCTTCCTCTGCAGTGTTAGAAACAGTGACCACATCCCCAACAAGGAACTTGGGGTCCAAGATCACATTTTCATAACAATTTATTCTTACAAAACTCAGTCACATGAGAGCTTCCTAAGGCAGAGGCAGCATGTCCCCTTGCCTAACGATCTTGCCTTGGGTCCTATCTCTTCAAAGCGCCACACAGCCTAAAAATACTGTCCCCCATAAAAGAAGCTTCTAGTATGGGGATCTTTGGCTAAACAAACAATAACCAAATCATAATTCATAATAACTTAAAGAGAGAAAATTTATGTTGTACCTCACAGACACAAAAAATCTTATGAAGACCATGTATACCATCTCACATAAGTGTGTAAATTCAATATATTTCCAATAAATTCATTTAAACACCATTCATATAAACCATATTAAAATAAAATGAGCACAACTTCTTTGTTTCAAGGCTGCCTGATCTTTTCTCAATTTGAGCTGTTCTGTACTCTGGGTCACTAGTAGTCTGTTAAGGAGTTAACCTATTAGTTCAGTCTTTCTACCTAATCCAGATATATTTTCTCTTAGGTATATCTTTTTGGGGACATCTTATTTATTTATTGCTTTCTTGTGTTTTTTAATTTTTGCACATGCTTATTTTCTGGGGGGCAACACAAGAGTCTTTGAGCTCTACTCTGAAGCTCAACTAAAAATTAATGCTTCGCTCTCACATCCAGGATCTGTAGACCACATAATTCCCAAATCACAGCCATCACAGATTTCAATTATGGAAAAAGAGAAGGCAGGACTTTCTAAGACAGATGAAGGTCAAGTTATGACTGCAGGTCCTTGTTTAATATGGGGCTCTGACATCGCATCCGAGTCCAATGGGAGAAACAATCAGGTGAAGTGGAAATGATTGCACATGCTGACATACAGGATAGAAAGGCAGAAAAATTCACTTGATTTTGATGTAAACAACAGAGAAAAAGGAAGCCATGTTGGAAAGGGTCCTGGATGAAGTAGGAAGCTGTGGCTACCTTCAGATACAGGTAATTTAAGAAATGTAGCATCTTTTATAAGCTTCAACATTATCATTATTGAAATGAAGTTCTGCCCAGGTAAACTTCAAGCAGATGAGACATGTGAACATTAAAGCTGAAAACAAGAAGGGCTGGCCAGGTAACTCAGTGATTAAGTCCCTCTTAGGCAGGCGCAGTGACCCAGAGTTTGATCCCTGGCCTGCTGTGCTGGACCCACCCCTGAGGCACACTGAGATGGTGACAGACTGTGTGTAGTGGTGCCCGCCTGTAACCCCAGCACTTGGGAGGCTGGAAACAGGAGGCTCACTGTGAGCCCGATCTGTGTAGTGAGACCCTGTAGACCCTGTAGACCCTGTCCTAAATTCATTTAAAAAGAAAAGAATCAGTCAGAGAATTAACAATAGGGACAATGAAGTCTGTTTTTCTGCACTTTCCATTTAGGCATTGTGTGCGTTGTCACACACCAGTGCCTGAAATTTAAAGTGTCTGTAGCTTTGTGAGGAAAATATAGGTGCTACATAATTAGTACCTTTCCTCGATTCTGCCCTGTGTTTTCCTTGACCTGTCTGCTTTTAATACGCATCATTTTCCTATCATAAACTATAATTACGGAGAGAAAAGCTTTCAACAAATTCTTGGATTTTCTGTCATGCAATTATAGAACCCAGGGGTGTTGTGGGGACACATGGGAACTCAGAATCAGTGTCAGAAAGAAGGTACTCATGAGGACTCTGCTGCCTCGAAGTCTGCAGTTGGCTAGCATTCCTGCGCAGCCTCACAGCTCTGCCTTAGGGAGCTAACTTTATTTAGAACGAGCTTGGAGAACTTCATGCCTAAGGACATTGTCAAAAACAATGGAGAGTTTGGCAAGAACAATTAGGAGTTGAGTGTAACTCTATGATCCAAGCAAAATCGGCCAGTCAGCCAAAAATTTACCAGGAAAAGCAAGGCAGGCAGCAGCTAAGAAAGGTTTCCCTTGGTTTAGAATCAACCTGGGGATTTAGAAAGCACGGGCACATGATCTGAGCTGCAGTATTCAAGAACGGTGATTGCATAATGTGGGCAAATTCAAGGGCTTCTACGAGCTTTAATAATCCAGGGTCTCATAATCATCTCCGACCAAACATTGAATGAACAGCAAGATTCTTTGCCTCAAGGATAACTCATAGGGCCCCACACAAAAAATTGAAATTACCCTCATTCCTGGGAGCCTGGGATATGGTATTTGTGTAACCTTCACTTCGTTAGAAACAATTGATGAAGAAAATGTCAGGGTACTTCCTGCTGTTTAGGTTACGGTGGGAGAGTACGTTAAACCATGAATTATGGCAGCAGTTTTCAAGCATCACATATCTAGTACAAATGGTAAAAAAAAAAAAAAAAAATCTAACTTTGCGAGTGGATTAAGCACAAACCATATCCATCTTTTGGCTGCGGCTGATCTGTAAATGAACCATCAGGATCCGGGATAAAATATAAAATCAAGGGACAAGACTTAAGTAGGGCTCTGTGCTGCTCCAAGGGAGGCAAAGTAGCAGAACTAGTTCATGTTATGTGATTAGAATTAGCTCCCTCAGTTTTCTGGAAATATGACCTCTGATTCAAATTGTCCTCGCCAGGCAGTGCGCACTCAGAGAGCAGGAAAGCGGCCTGACAAGGCGAAGTCTCATGTGTATTCTGCAAGAGGGCATAAGTGTGCTCTGACATGAGCCACAGGCATGCCCAGCGTCAGGGAAACAGGGTTGGAAAGCCCTTGTACCTGGGCAGAAGCTAGCCTTTGAATTCACTGGCTGAATTCGAAGCCTTCTCGTCTATCATGGTTGGCTAGTTTAAGCTGCATAAAGGGGAATCTGAAGAGGAGTTTTTCAGGTAGATCGCTAGGGAGGAAGAAGAGCAGGTGGGAAGTGGGTTGGGGAAAGAAGGTCCTAGGCCTTTCATAAGCTGTCTTTGTTCTGCACTATATTTTCAGGATTTAAATTCCACAGGCATTTCTTGTAATTCCTGTGTGTTGGGGAGGGACCATGTAGGGTGGGCTAGTCTAAGATGGGGGTCCTCCTGCTTATATCTTTTGATAACAAAGACTGCACCACAGTTGCTCCCAAGATTAGTAAGCAACTAAATGAATAATAAGTCCAATGGTAGAAGTGAAATAAATACCCAGAATGTCCACAGTATACATAACCGACCATGCACTGTTAAAAACAAAATTATAAGACATGCCAGAAAATTGCACTAATACAAGATTTTATCGAAAAGTCTGGTATAATTGAAACAATGATATTAAAAGTTATATGGCCATTAATGCCCCACAAAGCACTCATGCTCACTTCGGACATACTTATTTCATCGTCATTCTTTTTTTTTTTTTTTTTTTTTTAAAGAAGTTTGGGAATTTATTTATTGTTTTATACTACCAGGGATTTAACTTTGAACCTTGCAGTTTCCAGGCAGGTGCTCAGCCCTGCAGGCTACATCCCTGGACCTGGAAATTGTTGGGTTTCTTGAGTGGCTTTGTTTGTGATGACCCGCCTGCCTCACTGTTCTCATTGCCTTTGAAATGTTTACTTTTTGCGGTTATTTTTGACTTTGTGGAAAATCCAAAAGTCATAAGAGGTCAGATACAATGAGCAGGATGGATAAAGACACGCCGAGCTGCTCTTACGTGTGACCTGGGCCCCGCACATCAGGCAGCGGGAACGTTCACAGTCATTATCCCTGCACCTCACAAAGACAGTCACAGGAGAGAGCTTGCAGAATTGCTTAAGGAACTGACACTATCAAAGGGGTAAATGTGTTGGAAATGAGGGGAAGGACTCTGAATGAGATGAATGACCAGGCAAATTTTACTATAATAAATGATTTTATTACAAACATATGTCATATTTTTTGATCACTCCTATGTACAAGACCATAAGCAGCAAACAAAATAAGATAAAAACCCCAGCGAAGTAAAAGTTAGCCAATAAGCCTACTTTTGAAGGCTCCAACATGGCTGAATTAGTAGACAAACAATTCCATAGCTTAAACATAAATGTACAAAAGAGCTATAGAAAATTATAATACAATAATTAAAATAATAAATAACAAAATATGAATGATAAATGGATAGAAATTGTAGCAAAGTACGAAATCAATACCATACAGTTGAAAATATTACTGTCCAAATTAAAAAGAAAAATATTATTAAAGCAGATCCACAAGTGATATGAACTTGTGGAAGAAAAAAAGAATGTATAACTAGGGCTGGCCAGATAGCTAGGTGGATTAAAGCACCTGCTTAGGCAGTCACGGGGGCTGGGTGTTTGATCCCCACCTGCCTTGCCAGCCCTGTCCCCAGGGTGTGCTGAGATGGTGACTGAGACTGGGTGTGGTGGCATGCTCCTGTAATCCCAGTGCTTGGGAGGCTGAAAACAGGAGGAT
>NW_004524582.1:25550482-25554950 GCF_000260255.1 Octodon degus
GATCATCAGAAGATTGTCTCTTTAAGTGTGCTCACATACACATGAGGGGAATCTGAAAAGAAGAAAGACAAAAAAATATCTACTTGCTGTAAAACTTTACCTTCTTGCAGAAATACATAATCTCCATATCCTAGCAGGATAGCAACCTTTAAGTAGGAAAACACAAACCTTACACTAATTTGTAACACAGTTACAATGTTAAGAGAAAAAGAAACCAGTCTTGAAGGCAGAAAGTGAAAAAGTTTGGCTGATGATGGACAAAAGGATGTCTGTAAGATTAACATCAGATTCCCAAGGAAAATTAGTAAGACTGAAAGACAGTGGAATAGCAGTTGAGATACCAAAGGAAAATAAATTCTGTGCTAATTCTCAAACAAGAGTATTGCATATTTTTATTTTATCTTAATTTATGTTTTCTTTTAAAGAGAATGAAAAATAAATGACACAAAGTTTCAAAACAAAATAAAAAAGAATATTACATCCTTGAAAATATCTTTCAAAGATAAAAGTGAAGCACATAAATTTTCAAATACAAAGTATAATTGACTACTAGAAGCTCTGTCTTACAGAAATATTAAAGGAATTTCTCCAAGATGAAGACCATAGACTCCAGTGAGTCAAATTCTTTCTGTGGCAATAAATCTTGACTTTTTACTTTATGAGATTAACAGTCTCTAAGGGAGATAACTGAATTGTGAGGACACTAATCTCATCAGTGGATGAACACGTTAATGTGCTCCTAGCTGTATGACCAGTAGGAAGTGGAGGCTAGTTTCAGGAAGCAGAGTTTGAGATTTCCTTCCTGCTCCTGGCCCACCTTTCTCTGGCTCTTTCCCTGCTCTCTGTTTCATCTGCCATCTCTTTTCTACTGTGAAGTTCTTATCTTGGAGACAGCCAACTATGGAGTGAATCATCTAAAACTATAAGTCATGTAAACTGCTTCTCCTTCAAGCTGCAGGTATCAGGTATTCTGTCCTGTACTGAAAAATTTGACCTATATATTCACCTGAAAAGAGCAACCTCATGCTAACTATGTAGGTGACTACAAAGGACAGCAGAGCTCCAACATACATGGCATAAACAGTGATAGAGTAAAGGAGGTTGATAATTCAGTGGTCAGGGAGCCAACTTCACAGTCTACTCCCCATAATATTTCTAAGTAAAACAGAAGCAAGGAAATGGAAATTCTGAATGATACTTTCAACCAAGTATATCTAATAAACATCTATGATGCCTTATATTCAATGAAGTACAGTATAAAGCCATTTTAATTTTTTAAATTATTGATTTATTTGAGGCAGGGTCTCACTGAGCAGCTTGGGCTCATGGTGATCCCCCTGTCTCAGAAACCCCAGCCCTGGGATTACAGGCATGCACCATCACACCCCGTTCTGGTTGCCAGCAAGCCATGCCTGGTATTCCAGGGCTGGCATGGCATGTAGGACCAGGGATCAAGCCTGGGTCCTTTCCAGGTAAACACTTAGCCTGCTGAGCTATCTCCTCAATCCATATGAAGTCATATTGAACTCAGAAATTCTCAAGAATAAACTATAAATTAGTTCATAAAATCTCGCCAAGTTTAAAAGCAATAAAATCATATAAACATTGAAATAACTTAAAGTAGTTCATTTCCCAATAATGCAATGAATTTAGAAATAAATGACAAGGAAATTTTGAAAATTCATGACTTTTGAAAATTACTATGGTTCCAAATTACCAATTGTTTAAATAAGAAATCACAAGGAAAATTTAGAAATGCATTGCAGTGAAAAAAAATACTAGCAATTATAGGATTTAGCTAAGGCAGCTCTCAGAAGGCAATTTGTACCAATAACTGTCTATAGTAAAAACTAGACAGATTTCAAATAAATAATTAAACATTTTGCTTCTGAACACTAGAACAGGATGAACAGAGTATAAAGATTAATATCTTGTGATTTCACAATGTACAACATAGTCACTCTAATCAATAATATACGGTTTCACCATGAAAAAGAATATGGACCATTAGAATAGAATTGATAATCTCCAACTATAAACCAAACAATGATAGTCAATCAGTTTTCAATAAAAGAGTCAAGATAATCAAGTAAAGAAAATGGATTAACATCAATACTGTGAGGATAGCTCGGTGTCCATTTAAAAATAAAAAAGTTAGGATTGACGTCTCCTCATACCATGCACAAAAATTAATTAAAATTATCATAAATGCAGCCATTTCAGATACAAATTTCTTAGGGAAAAACACGGAAGGAAATCTTTGTAAATTTAGCTCAGCAGCTAAGTGCAAATCTCAAAAGAGATGTTACATTACCCTAAATTTAAATCTTTTGTTCTAAAAATAATATCATAAAGTGCAATACAAATCATAAAACAGGAAAAAATATTTGCAAGTCCTATTTGGTGAAGGGCTTACCCTGAAAACATAAAGTAATGACTTTTACAACTCTAAACAAAAAGGTAAATGAATGAGTTGATTGCCAATGAGTTAGTTTATTTTACTTGATATTTTTCCAAAGTATAACACAAATGGGACAGTAAAAATGTGAAAGGAATTTACACCACAAATCATGAGGAAAATATGGATAAATTATATAAGATTCTATTATATATACAGTCAGGTGTTAAAAGGCAGACAAGTGTTGATGAAGACGTGAAGAAATTGAAGAACTTATGAATTGCTGATGAGAACGTAAACTTGTTACTTCAATTTGAAAAAAAGTGGCCTTCCCTATTTTCTCGTGAAGTGTAAATTATATGCTGTGGTAATCAGTATTCCTCTGTGTAAATTATATGCTGTGATAGTCAGTATTCCTCTGTGTAAATTATATGCTGTGATAGTCAGTATTCCTCTACTATGGCAAAATACCTGAGATAATCAACTTGCAGGAGAGAAAAGGTATTTTGATTTATAGTTTCAGAGATTTTATTACGTGCTTTATTGGCTCCATTATTTTGAGCCTAAGAGGAGGCAGTATGTTATGACAAGAAGCGTATGATGGAAAGGTTCCTTAATGGTATCTGAGGAGCAAAGCAAGGGGGGGGGAAGGGAAGGAGGCTGGTGTCTCCAGAGCTCTTTTTTGTTTGTTTGATTGATTTTTTTTCCAGAGCTCTTAAAGTACTTGCTGCAGTTACCTGGCTTGGATTCCCCAGGACCCGGCTTTGGAAGGATTCATCACTGATAAGGCCACAGACTAGAAGCCAGACCTTTAGGACCTCGGCTTTTGGAGGTTGCGCAGATCCAAATTATGACAGTATGTTCCTGCCATCTAATGACTTATGTCCACCTCAAATATAAAATACATTCACTGTTCAAAGGACTGCAAAGACTTAGTAATGTGAGCATTGCTCAAGTCGAAAATATCCTTTGAGATTCAAGACTAATTTATCTGTGACCCACTATAATAATAAAAAAGCCCATATTTATAGGATATAATGGCAAAGTATAGAAATATCCATCAAAAAGAAGGATAGTAAGTAGGAATCAAACCAAAGAAAGACCAAAATTCAACAGGACAAACACTAAATTCTGTGGAGACATACTTAGCATCCTAGGACAACAGGTGGCATGACGTGTACCCCAAAGGGATTGAGTGGTCCCCCCATACAGCTATAATCTTGAGTCAGCTCTGCTCACTGAGTGCAGCCTCCTTCAGCAGGCATTCCTCTTCCTGCCAGCTCTACCTTCCTAGTGTCTTCACTCCAGCTTGGGCTCACTCTCACAGCCTCCTACATCACCTTGTGAAGTCTGCTTGCAGGGACTGTAGTATTGTCAAACACTTCTTGGCCTCCAAAGCTTTCCTTTGAAAACTTAAGCAAACCTTTATGACCCTTTAACTATCATTCTACATTTGTGCAAAACCATTATCACGCAGACAACATCAAGATCTGCTACCATAATAAGCTCTCTGGGGTCCCCTTCAAACATGGATGCAGCAGCTTCTAAGAGCCTTGGGCTATGGGGACTCTCAGCCTAGAAAAATAATTCCTCAGGAAATTGTGTTCAGGCAGGGTGCCTTGGCTCTCTGTTCTTAAAGGAAAGTGCTTTAATAGTTTTCTAAATTTTTTTTTTGTTTATTTTTTTAGTGTGTGTGTGGCCAGCTCAGCCCACCAGGGGGCGGGCCTGGCTGGCATGTGGTGCTGGGGATTGAACCGCCGTCCCTGTGTTTTGCTTAGCTTAGCTTGTTCTAAGTAGGTGCTTTAGTCCACTGAGCCATCTCACCAGCCCCAGTTTTCTAAATTGTTATGCTCTCATTTTCCTTCCAATCTCACTTTAAATATGGCTAAAGGATTCAGAAAAACTCTTCCTCCTGCTTTCATGTTACATTGTTTGAAATTTTCTCCACCAGATAGACTAGAACATAAGCTTTAAATTTTTCTTTCTTTCTTTCTTTCTTTCTTTCTTTCTTTCTTTCTTTCTTTCTTTCTTTCTTTCTTTCTTCTTTCTTTCTTTCTTTCTTTCTTTCTT
>NW_004524582.1:25555050-25557959 GCF_000260255.1 Octodon degus
TTCTTTCTTTCTTTCTTTCTTCTTTCTTTCTTTCTTTCTTTCTTTCTTTCTTTCTTTCTTTCTTTCTTTCTTTCTTTCTTTCTTTCTTTCTTTCTTTTTTGGCAGAACCAGAGATTGAACTCAGGCCCTTGCACTTGGCAGAGAAGCGCTTATTCCACTGAGCCATCTCCCCGGCCCCTTCTTTAAATTCTTAATCTCAACAAAAGGTAAATAAATTTTTTTCATAATGTAACACAAGTGGCCCTGAGTCCAAGTCTCCAAAGAACCCTGTCCCATCTGAAAGCACCTCAATATAGCTTTTATTATACATCTTTATCATATTCTGTTCTTGAGCCCTTGCCAGATTTATCATTAAACTTCACCTAAAAGCATTTTCACATTTTTTCCATCCTGCTTCTCCAGTCTCTTCCACATCCCTCCCATAAACCACCTGCAGCATCATCACTTGGTTCTAAGAACAACTGTATTTAACAATATCCATTTCCTGTGTTAGCTTTCCACCCATGTAGTAAAATTCCCAAGGTCATCAGGTTATAAGGAGCAAAGTCTTGTTTTGTTTCCTGCTTCCAAAGTTTCCATTCATTGCCCCTTGGCCCTGCTCTCTGAGCCAGTGGCAGCACAGCACACAAAGGCAGGAGCACACAGTGAAGGAGGTCTTGTCACTTTGCAGTGACCAGAGAGCAAAAAAAAGAGAAAGGAGCTAAAGTTCCAATCTGTCTTTCAAGGGTAGAACCACAATGACTGACCTTTCTTTTAGTAAGCTTTCGCTCTCGAAAGTCCCACCCTCTCCCAATGTCACTACAGGCTTGTTACCAAGCTTTTGCCATGTTTACCTTTGGTGGGCAATTAGATCTAAATCATAACATGACTTAGGTCATTATATTCCTGAGGTTTGATGATCTATTATCTAAGTGCAGAAAGAGTGATGGGAGAAAAATGACCCTTCATTGAATGAATATCTCTATGCAGAGGAAATTCTTTTGAAACACATCTCACACGGTAGCCTAAGGTTTGGGCACTGCCACAGGCACCATGCAGCTAGCTGGTATTGAAGCTCTGGGGTAGGTTAGATGCATTAACTCTCTAGTTTTGGAACCTCAGCACCCTCTGCCATGATCAGATGAAAGCATCAATCAGGGTTGTATCCCTGAGTTGAGGAAAGCTGTTTTTTTTTTTTGTTGTTGTTGTTTTGTTTTTTTTTTTTTTCTAATGCACAGTCCTTATTTTCCTGAGAGATTGGATTGAATGCCATGTGCTAAGAATGTCAACCTTTCAGCTTAATAAGGAAATTAACATCTCAGAAGCAGGATTATGCCTGTACTATGAGTCTCAGGTGTCAGAAACACTTAGACAACCTATAAAAGTCCCTCATGAGGTTTCCTTCCTTTAGTTTCACAGGTAGTTCAGTTTGTGTTTACGCAAATGAGAAAACAAATCAGTAGCTAACAGGAACACCGCTGTGCTAACGCCTTGACTACTGCTTTATTTCCAGAGGATGTCAGTGAGTAGAGGTACCACAGGGGGGATTCTGCCAGGTAGGGATAGTGTGTGTGCTGCATGCCGGCTGTGGGGATAACAAAAATAGACCTTTCTGTCAACTACAGTCAACAGAATTGGAGTTGTTAGGTGCCTGTGGATGGCTAAACGTATTACTTGTAGTACATGATTAGATGTAGAAGTATGAATAAGTAGAAGAGAGTCTGGCTTTGCTTATCCCTACGTATTCATTTTCTAGGGCTACTCTATCAAAATACAACTAGAGAGATGGCTTAAAGCTACAGACATCTGTCATATCACAGTACGAAAGGTTACCTGTCTGAAATCAGGCAGAGCTGGATTTTCTTTTGGCTCTGTGAGGAGCAACCATCTCACACCTCTCTCCTAGTTTCCGCTGATCTGCAAGCATCTGTAACTTGTAGAGGAACAGCTCCAATTTCTGGTTCTGCTCACCTACTTCTAGCTTCCTTTATTTTGGGCTATGTTCAAATTTCCCTGTCTTTCTAAGTAGAATAATTATTTACCGAAGCAAGGAACATCTTAATTCAAGTCGATCTCATCTTGATTTTATTACACAAATCTTGTTTTAAGACAAGGTCACATTCACAGGCACATGGGGTTAGGATTCTGACACAGTAGGCTGAGGTTCATAGTGCCATCTGCAGTCTGTTTCTTTCAGGAAATGATTCACCTGAGCATATCTGAGCAGGGAAAAGGGAGAGTCCATGAGAGATGGAAGTAGAGCCATGCAGAAAGCACTGGGGTGGGCTTGGAGGAGCTCAGAAAGGATGCTGCCTTATCAGCAGAAGGCCGGCCAAAATTGTGCTATTGGTCAATAAATGGACCAACAAATGTGTCAGATTTTACCACAGAGTCACACACTGGTGCATACTGGTAATACGATAGTACGCAAAACAGGTGTTGCACTTGCCCTGCGTTGCAGGGGAAAGAAGAAGATTATATGTGCTCTTCATTACACAGATTGTCTCTGGTCCATTTTCCCATAGATTTATGATTGCCACCTAGAGACAGTGATGAGGGGTGAAATTGGAAAGAGCAGAAGGCTCTCACACACAGTTTTTGAAATAATGTAAATGAAAGCAGTAGTTTTCTAGGCTACAAAAGGGCCAAGATGATATGAGACACTTTAGACTCAAATATACCTGAAGCTCACCTGGCTACACCTCTGCTGATCATGAAGCTAAGATCAGGCAGAAAACAGTGCTGCATTATTTTTATTTTTATTTTATTTTATTTTATTTATTTTTTTGAGACATCAGTTATTTTTATTTTAAAGAAAGAAAAAAAAAATAGAAACAGTGGTACAAAATCTCAAAACAAGATTTTAGGAGAGTAACAATGGTTAGTACATTGTGTGTTGTTATTGCCAAAGTAGTTTCTCATATTAGAAG
>NW_004524582.1:25562029-25588919 GCF_000260255.1 Octodon degus
ACAGAACTAAACAAAAAAGAGGATACAGATGAATGTCTATTTTGTATCTGTGTATTCAAAATGGTTAGGCTAGATATATAGTTACATTCTCTTAATGACTAGAAGGATTTGTTCTAATAGTGTTTGTAAATAGGATATCATGTCCGCATCTTGTACAGCAATTAACCACTAGGAAGAATGTATGCAATGTGTGAATTATTGAAACTGTCCTACCAATGTGGTTTGAAACTGTCTCATTGCTATTTGTTTCTCAATAAAATTGTGGAAAAAAAGAAAAGCAAATAGCAATGAGACAGTTTCAAAACCAATTACTAGCAGTTTCAATAATTAATACATCGCATAGTGTTGTCTTAGTGGTTATTCATTGTACAAGATGCAGACATGATACCCTATACCCAAGCATTATTAGAACAAATCTCTCTACTCATTCAATTAAAAGAATACAGCTATATATCTATCCTATTTTGAATGTACAGATACAAAGTGGTTGTTCATTTTTAATCCCCCTTTTTTGTTTAGTTTTGTGAGAGAAGGGTATTTCACTGTCATTTAAATATAGTAGATGTGTGAATTCAGGAAAATACTCCAGTATAGTCCAGCAGTCCATAATTGTAGTGGGTTTTCTGTAGGACTGGCAATGTCAGAAGTTGTTGACTTGAGCCTTTTACAGTTCAGCAGATTAATATGGCTTTACTTTTTATACCTCATTTTTATACTTTTTTGCTGGATGGTTAAGATCAAGATAAAACAAGACCTACGTAACAAGAAATGTAACTTTTGTGTCTGATAAGATCAGTCAAATCCTGTATCACAGTTCGTAGATCCTTTGTCAGTGTCAAAATCCAGTCCAGAAATGGGCATCTGAGATGAACACACACTTCTCAGAGGATGAAATTAAAGAAGCAAATAAATGTATGAAACAATGCTCCACATCACTAACCATCCATGAAATGCAAATTAAAACAACACTGAGGTACCATCTCACCCCAGAAAGAATGGCTATCAAAAAGAAATCAATCAACGACAAATGTTGGAGAGGCTGTGGGGAAAAAGCAACCCTTCTCCACTGCTGGTGCAAATGTAGACTGGTGCAACCATTATTGAAATCAATGTGGAGACTCCTTAGAAAACTAGGACTGGAAATTCAATCCAGCTATCCCCCTACTGGGAATTTTCCCAGAGGAACGGAAAATGTCATATCATAGTGATATATGTGTACCTATGTTTATAGCAGCACAATTTGTGATAGCCAAATCTTGGTAACAACAAGATGCCCGCCACCTGAGGAATGGATGAAAATGATGGGATATTTTTATACAATGGAGTATTACTCAGCTATAAAGAATGATAAACTTGAAGACTTTATGTTTATTTATTTATTTAAGACAATGAATATAGGCAATTTGACTAAAAATCTCTACTTTAAAATCCAACAAAATGACAAAACTAAAAGTCAAAAAAGGAGAAAATCTTCATAAATAGCAAGAAATTGTTAGAACACCTAACCTCACACTATGAACACATAGACAGACAGAAAGGCGTGTGATTAGTACCAAGACGTCATAAATAAATTTTGCCAACAGCTAAAAGGTAGTGTCAATCCAAATGACATGTGTGATATTTTTCTTACCTTGTTCTGCTAGACTTAATCCAGAGTGATGAAAGGGGAAACATTGAAAAAGAAGATCACTGTGGTGCACATATACCAATATATTGTCCATGATCTAGATGAGAGGACCGAAAAACTGAAAGATTCAGAGCCAGGTTGATAAATTTAAAAGTCTAATGGGGAATCTGCTCCCAGGGTGGAGGAGGTAATTTGTTTTATGAGAGTAGTGCTTCCTGTAAGGTAAACATAGAAATTGTTCAGCAGAAAGGCCACCTCTCTCCAGGGTTTAGTGATACTCAGAAAGATATCATGAGGATGAGGTCGAGAAATGAAGGGGAAAACAGACAACACAAACAATAAGGAAGAAACAAATGAATCAAAGACTGCAGGAAAACATAATAATAAAATCTTATAGTTCAACATAGTAATGATTAATTTTAAACAAAATAAATAAAGAAGTTTGAAAAAATTATACAAGTATGAAACAAAATGACACAACCATGGAAAGGAATACAAAGGATTCTTATGATATTGAAGAATTTAAAGATAAACAGATTATCATGATAGAAAATACTCTAGCAAAAACTAAAATGAGAGGGGTATAAATGCAACAGGTACAGCCAGAGATACTACAGACAGCATATTGGAGAAGACACCACCACTTAAAATAAAATTTTTTTTATCAAGTTAACAAAGGTGTTCTAAAATATGCAGAGATGGTTATTTCTCAGGAAAAGAAAGAGTTTGAAAAATCATTGAGGATATATTCTGAATTTTTGCACTCCAGGAATGTGGCATGACTACAATCCTCATTTTGTTTCGTGGGCATGGGCTACCTGATTGGATTGAGTCATGCCACATTACATAATCTAGCAGTTCATATTTAATTTGCTGTATTCTCTTTTGTCCCTATTTGGTCATCTGTGGAAACATGTCCAGTAGAAGTTTCTATTACCTTGGGTCCCTGGATGACCATATTCAGTAAAGCACCTGCTGACCAACTTTGGACTTGTAGAAAGGACAGGAAATAAATTTTGACTGGGTCAAATTACTAAGATTTACTTAGTGCATTCTAGCTTAGACTAAGATAAAAGTAAAGTGAGAAAATGTTCCAAGTTATGAAGCTGCCCTGAAATTCTTAGTGCAGTTTTATGCTTTAATAAATCCTGAAAAATAAATAACACGCATTTATAAAACAAATAGATGAAAGTTGAATTAAATTTCAGCTACATCTATTTTGTTAATGTTACGAATACATTTTAAATTCAGTTATTTGCCTCAATATTTGTTGTGTAAAATGAGAGGCTCAAAAAACTTAAAATTTGTTGTTTAAAATTCATAAAATTAAATATGTACAAAAGCACAGAAATGACTCTCAAATGATGCAGCTGATGAGCTACTGTTATTTATTTTTCTTATCACAGTACTTTTTAAAATCTATTTTTATTTTAATAATTTTATTGAGAAAGAAGTAGCAATGAGATAGTTTCAAAACAGGTTAGTGGTGCAGTTACAATAATTAATACCTTGCATATTGTTGTCTTTGTAGTAGTAATCCTAGTATGAGATGCAGACATGATATCTTGTCTAAACACATCACAGTACTTTTTAAATTTCTTGGAGACTATTTCCTCAATTTTTTTCATTTCATAGTCAAGTATGATACATGACATCGTATTGATGTTAAATACATTGTTACTGCCCAAAATTAAATGATTAATGAAGGCTCTATATTTAGGTGGATGCCACTTGAAGATATACTCATAAGTGAAATAAACCAGACCCACATGTGTAAACAGTGCTGTATTAGTCTCCCACTGCTGTTATATCTTATAACCACACAAGGAAGTTTAAAGTGACAGAAAACTATGACCTCACGACTTTGGGGGCCAGAAATCTACACTGATGATTAAAAGCCAGGTGTGGTCAGAGCTGTATGTTCTGGACACTCTAGGTGAAGAACACCTTCCTTGACCAAAGGACCCATGTTTCTTCACCTCAGCCCTCTACTCAGGAAGTCAGCTCCTTGCCTGAGTCTTCTGTCTCCTGTTTTCAGCCCATTTCCACTCTCAAAGCCTCCTGTAACTACGCTGGGCTCATCTGCATAGTCCAAGATAATCACAAGGCAACACTGTAAATCATATCTGCAAATCCCGTTTACCTTGTGCAGTAGCACATCCATGTTTCCTGGGATCAGGGCACAAGCATCGTGGGGAGAGTCCTGTTCTATGGATCATTAGAAACTGCTCTTAGAAACCTGGGCTTCTGAGGCCCCAGCTGAGCAGAATGCAAAGGTCACCTGCTGTGTAGTCAAGTGAGCCACTGGGCTTCGGTCCTGTTGATCCCAGAAGGCCTGCTTCATTCCAATACAGCTTTGTTTGCATACAGATGCTTGCTGTTGATGTTGTACAGCTAAACATGTATGTTGAGTCAGAGTTTCACAATTTTGTTTTCATTGTCTACTTAATTCAATAATTAATTCTAATTTAGAGAAATTTTTTTGCATATACACCTTTGCTCAGGCCAAGTGCAATTTTGGTAAAATACCATTACACATGTGTAAGTATAAGAACATATTGTACATGACATACATTTAATATAAAAATATTTATACACAAATTTGTGTTCTATATCTATAAGCTAATATTATAAATAATTTATGATACATTTTATAATCATTGTAATAAACATGAACATTGTTATGCTCATACTGTTTCATTATTTGTACCCATATCATATATATATAACTCTACACAAATGCTGTGTAACTATCAAAATATACTTGTACAATTGTTTATTTTGTATAATTATATTTGTATAGAATTCACTTGGTAAAATTATATATTGTTAAATTAAATATGTATGTACTACAATGCAGAAATACATTTCTCTCTTATCATGTTTTAATTTCTGAGTATTTTTTGCCTGGGCTCCTCAAGATAAAGTAAATGGACAGTAGTAGTATCAGATAGATAGGACTTTATAGTGGATTTTGAAGCACAAAAATTTCAGAGAACTACCACACATTGATATATAGCTTGTATTATACAGTCCTCCTTCCAAGCATACGAGTTAAATTATAATTGTATCCATTTTATGACTGAGAAGACTGAATCTCAGAAGAGAGTGGCATTACTGTTTAATATCCAGTGGCCAGCATGTGTTAGAATGTGAGCCAGATCACAGATTTTCTCAATAATATACCTTCGTCCCTCATAATCAATCAAAACTTTGCAATTTGTGCCCCTGCAGATGCAGGTGCTGTAAGCAGCCTGACAGTGTGCTAACAGGTAAGATCACGAAATGAGACAGAATTTGTAAAACTTGGCCATTTGTAAAATGTTAGGAAAGTTTTTCACTGCTAGACCACCACAGAGTCTGTACCATGTCATGCTAAATAAGTTGGAAAAGCTCTTTTCCCTGTAAGGCTTAGAAACAAATGATGCCAAAGTATTGAGGAAGAGATTATTACCAAATCAAAATAATCTACTTTGGCTAATCTAATTTAATCCTGATGAGTCTGTGATGTAGACATTGAATTCTATGGTCTGATTGTGAACTCAGTTCAACAAAGAGAAACAATCCCTAACTTTTGTTTTAAAATCGCAGTCTCAGGAACCACAACATTTGAACCATTCCTGCTTGCTTTCCATTCTCCGCACATCCACGGTGGCGAACAGATGCTTTTGTGTTTAGAAGCAGTCTGTGGTACCAACCTCTTGCTTTAAACAGGGATGTGTCCAATACATTGAAAAGCAGGCAGATGCATTTTCAGATTATAATGCAAAATAATAATAGAAGTAAAGCCTTGTCGCATTGCCTTCATTATACTTCTAGCAATCTGATTTTCTTTCCTTTTGGTAGTGGACTTCAGCTTCTCCACACTCTGACAGGGGTTCCAGGCAAAACAGGAAACATTACAAAGAGAAGAAAGTTCTTCAAGGCCTCTGGGCAAGCTCTGGGGTCTCCAGGAAGACTTGCTCAGCATTCCTTAGTGAACCTCTGTGCACATAAAATCCTCCGGCAAGACACCACCTCCTTCCCTCTCAAATACATAGTTTACTGATGGACACTTCCAAGCCATGTGTACCCCTCCTTGGGCATGTGTGTGATGCATACAGATCTTCAACCTTTGTAACATCAAGTGAAGCTTATCAAATTTCTAATTTTTTTTTAATTGAGGTAAAATGTGTGAATTTTTCACAAATATCTGCCAAGAATCCACCTGCCACAAACAGTCTAGAATAGTTTAGATCTTAAATATTTCCCAAGTCTGCCTGTTGAAGGCTCATTGGCTGTGACACCGGAAGATGCTGGGTTACTTCTGGGTGGGCCTAGCAGAATGGCCTTTATGTGAGTGGAGGCGTCCCTGCGAAGGGGTGGTTGGGACCGCACCACCTTCTTTCTCATTTTGCTTCCAGGTCCCCATGCAGATGGGGTAGGATGTGTGCTGCTTATTGTCATGCTGCTCGGCCTGCCGCAGTCCTAAAGGATGGGGACCCCTGACCATGAACTGAAACCTCTGAAACCATGACACAAAATAAACTTTTCCATCTTTTAAGTTGACTTTCTGGGGTATTTTGTCATAGTGACAAAAAGCTATTTAGCACCACAACAATATTTTCTGTTATGGAATTGGATCTTTCAATCACTTCTCCAATCAGGTGACTTTGACATCTATTCATACTGTAGAAGTTGTTGTCATGTTCCTTCTCTCAGAAAGTCTGTTTCGATTATCTTTCCACTCAGTCTGGTGTGGGTGACGCCCATTTACTATGTTGGACTCTGTTTCTCCTCAATACTACTTTCCCCTGTGCATGTATATGTTGTGTATATAAGTATTTATTTATTATTATTTTCTACTTTTCAGTTTTTAGAGAGAGTACAGATTAGAATTAAAACAGAAAAAATTGCAAGTGACATAGGATTTCACTTACCAAAGTAAGATGAACTTCACAGTATTTGTTGTAGTGTACAATGTTGTCTTCCAACCAGTTATTCATATTACCAGATATATGTATGTGAAATCAGAAGAAAGAAAAAAGAAAGAAACACATAAGAAATTAAGAAGAAAAAAAGTACAAGCAATTCAAAAAAGGAGACAAAACCTAGCATTAGCTGTTCCTTTCCATAGACCAGCAGAAATGCACAGTTCAGCTGTCCAAACCATCTTGCTTGCATACCTAGATAAATCTCTTTCCCCCACTCTCCCTCCCATTCTTCTCCTCAACTCAGTAACTCTTTCATTTTCAATAAGTCCATTCCATTTTCTTAGTATCTATTCTAACCTTCAGATTCCATTTTTCTCTTTCAGGTTCTCACACTAAGGAGACAATACAATGTTTGCATATGCAGGTCTGATATATTTCAATTAAGGGTATATTCCCTAGTTGCATCCATTTACTGACAAAAGACTAAAATACATCCTGTTTTATTGCTAAGTAGTACTTCACTGTGTGAAAATACCACATTTTCTTTATTCATTCTTTAGTTGATGAGCATCTGGGTTGATTCTAGTATTTAGCTATGACAAATTGTGCTGTTATAAACAAGGGTGCATTATATCACTGTTGTATCACATTTTCAGTTCTTCTGGAAAAATATCCAGGAGGGGAATAGCTGGCAAATGCTGGATAGGCTGTGGGGTAAAAAGAAAGCTTACATCACTGATGGTGGGAGTGCAATCACTGCGGAAATCAATATGAGGATTTCTTCAAAAGCTAGGGTTGTGTACATTATTAGGTCCCTCCATTCATTCCAGGTCATACATGATCAGATTACACTTATTGGGAAATACACAAGTTGGACCAAAAAATTAAGATGTAACATGAGATTCTCCATGCTACTTTTTTCTGTGGCTTGGAGCTAGGTTATCTCCCAGATTGGGGAAATTATATCCATGTCTGAATCCTGATAAAGAAAGGCAAGAATTGATTTTCATACCCATCAATCTGTGACGGTTTGTAAGTGGTGAACTTTAGTTGATTTAAGCCATTGAGATACTAGTGGTGATTTGTTATGGCAGCAAAACCTACTTTTTTCTGACTTATGCAATCAAAATTGATGATTAAATTAGCCTTCCAGCCTAATCATCTTGATTTATACTGAGGATATTGAATGATTCTTGTTTTTCTTTCTTAAATGATTCTTAAATGATTCTATGATATTTACTAAAAGATATTTGAATAATTCTGCTTTTGCATTCTTACCAAGATACATTTTTTTCTTCATGTGTGTGAGAATCTGTTTTGATGAGTGCATAGTATAATAAAATGAGAGTTCATTCCATTCTTTTAATGTTTGTATTTTTAAAAATAATTTTATTAAGAAACAAATAGCAATGAGACAGTTTCAAAACCGATTAGTAGGACAGTTTCAATAATTAATACATTGCATATTTTTGTCTTCTTAGTGGCTATTTGTAGTGCAAGATGCAGACATGCTATCCTCCCCTGAAACACTATTAGAATAAATCTTTCTATTCATTGAATTAAGAGAAAGTAGCTGTATATCTATTCTAACTATTTTGAATATTAAGATACAAAATGGTCCTTCATTTGTATCCCTTTTTTATTTAGTTTTGTCAGAAAAGGGTATTTAATTGTCATTAAACTATTGTAGGTGCGTGAATGCAGCAAAATATTCCAATATAGTCTAGTAGTCCCTAATATCAGTGGGTTATCCGCAGGACTAGCAATGTCAGAAGTTGTTGACTTGAGTCTTTTGCAGCTCAGCATATTAATATGGTTTTACTTTTCATACTTTGTTTTTACATTTTTCTGATCAAGGAAATTATCATGTTACAGTACAGGTTTTCCTATGTCCTGAGTCCTCACTGACTTTGAAAGGTGAGGGCCAAAGTGTTGCAGCCCTTCATTTTCTCTAAATAAGGAAAAAGACATCTCTATGTCTTACATTTTATCTTAGATAGTTCTACTACATTTTGGTTAGAGAATTTAAAAAATCCCTAATATAATGGCCCACCAGATAGTTCAGTGGACTAAAGCACATGCTTAGGCAGGTGCAGGCCTGGGGTTCAATCCCTGGTGTGCCGTTCTCTACCTATACCCACGGTGCACTGAGATGGTGACTGAGACTGGACACAGTGGTGCATGCCTATAATCCCAGCACTTAGGAGGCTGAAAACAGGAGTATCACTGCGAGCCTGATCTGTGTATTGAGACCCTGTAGACCCTGTACTAAACACATAAAAAGCCCAATATGATTGTTCTGAATAAGAAAGGAATAATAGTAGCAAAGGTTCACTATCATTGCACATTCAAGAAGTGGAGAAACAAGGGGAAAGTTGACATCTCAATAATCAGATGAAATGATCAAGTGTTCATTGTGTCCAACTACGAATGAAGTGAAAACTCACCACCTAAATGTTTGAGTAGCTGTGGGAAAGAAATCCTGTTTCTTACTGATACTGTTTTGGAAGAAAAGTTGCACCAACTGCAAGTTGAAGAACCAGTCAAATCTCATATCTAATTATTGTTTAACATTTTCATGAGTAGAAATATCCCAGAAACTTTGTTCAAAATGTTTCTTAACCACCTTTTAGAATGCTGAGGGCTTTACTCAAAGATCCACTAAAACTATGTAGCGTGTATATAGACCTTCTCCTTTTCTCCCCATAAAGTAATAATTGATTCTCTGATTTGGGGTTAAAAATTCCTCTGTGACAAGAAGTGAGAGATGAATAGGTTAATATGCTAATGTTTAAGGATAAGCTCTAGAAGCAGTATGTTACCCCAACCATGATCCGAGGTCTGACAAGGATGGTGCAGACCCTGAGGTTGTATAGCTACATCTGACCACAGAGCTTTAGGGGTGGTTGCTGTCTCTTGCTCCATTCTCCACACCAGCAACCACTTAGAGAGCTCTAGATGTACAAATAACTTTCATATCTATCAGCTCAAAATACAAGTCCATATTTTACAGATTCAGTAATTGAGATAGAAAAGTTTGGTATGTTGTTTAATGCCTTTGGATCAATGAGTAAAGCATCTAGAGTCATGTAGTCATGGGCTCCAGATTTTTATTAGAGTAAAATTCATTAATCAATATTCATAGTGATATTAAAAAGTCAAGATAATTTTATATGTACTCAGGATAAAATTTTGGAAGAAGGAATGTTTGCAAAATTTTAGATCAATTTCTATTTAGAATACTACTATTTTACATATATATGCTCAATTTTGATTCCATTTATCTTTTCAAAGATACATTTATTTGAAGTGGAGCTGTTTCTGTGACTACATGACCATCAGAAACAGTTGGCTTTCTGAGGATAAGGCCAGTCATACACCTTTACTCTCTTACCACAGGTGTATATTTTAGCTCTCCAGCCCTGTGTCACAACTTAGTTCATAGGGATCTTGATCGCCTTTCTCTTCCTCAAGATATCACACTAGTTTGTTACATTGATGAGATGCTGATTGGGCATAGTGAGCAGGAGGTGGCAACCACCTTGGATTTGCTAGTACAGCATTTGAGAGCCAGAGGATGGGAAATAAATCTTGCAAAAATTCAAGAAATATCTTTCTATCTCAGTGAAGTTTCTAGGTGTCCGCTGACGTGGATCATGTAGAGATATTTCTTCTACGGTAAAAGGTAAGTTGTTAAAACTGACTTCCCCTATGTCCAAAAAAAAAGAGATGCAGTGCCTAGTGGGCCTATTAGTATAATGTTGCAGCTGTCCACTTGCAGGTGGTGCTTGCAGAGCATGCAGCATCATGGGACTTCACTAAAGAGCAGTGGTGAATGGAAATCATCACCGTGGGCTGAACTTCAGGCAATACACTCGGTAGCACATTTTCCTTGAAGAACAAATGGCCACATGTGCAATGGTGTACTGATTCATGGGCTGTAGCCAATGGTCTGGCCAGATGGTCAAGAATTTGGAAGGGGTATGATTGGAAAACTGGCGACAAAGATATTTTGGGAAGAGGCATGTGGATGGACCTCTCAATATGGGAAAAGGATGTAAAAGTATTTGTTTTCCATTGAAACATTCACCAAAAGGTGACATGAGCAGAAGAGGACTTTAATAATCACGTGGGTAAGATGACCCATTCTGTGGATAGAGGTCAGTCTCCTTCTTCAGCCACCCGTGTCATTGCCCAGTGGGTGGATGAACAGGGTGGCCATGGTGGCAGGGATGGAGGTTAGGCGTGGGCTCAACAACATGGACTCCCTCTGGCCAAGGATGATCTGCCTACAGCCACCACAGAATGCCCAACATGCCCAAAACAGAGACCAACACAAAGTCCCTGATATAACACCATTCCCAGGGGTGACCGCCCTGCAACCTGTTGGCAAGTTAATTATATTAGACCATTTCCATCATGAAGTGACAACAAGTGGTCCTCACTGGCATAGACATGTATGCTGGATATGGACTTGTCTTTGCTGCATGTAGTGTTTCTGCCAAAGCTACCATCCATGGACTTGCCGAATACCTTATCCACCATCATGGAATTCCACATAGCACATAGCATTGACTGTGGGGTGGGAGTAGGAATAGTACTACTCACCATTAGCCCTACTGGTCTATTAGCAAAATTTTTGCTTCCTATCCCACAACCTTATGTTCTGCTGAACTAGAAGTCTTAGTTCTACAGGGGGGAAGGCTTGTAGCAGGAAGCATAGCAATGATGCCATTGAACTGGAAGCTAAGACTTTCCCCAGCCACTTTGGTCTCCTCAGACCTCTGAAGGAACAAGCTAAAAAGGAGTCACAGTGTTGTCGGGGTGATTGACCCAGACTATCAAGGGGAAACTGGATTAATACCGTACAATGGAGAGAAAAGAAAGAATATACACGGAGTGCAGGAGATCCCTTGGGGCACCTCTTAGTATAGTCGTGCCCTGTTATTAAAGTGATTGGGAAACTACAGAAATCTAATACAAGCAGAATGACAAATGGTTCAGGGCCTTCATGGATGAAGGCATGGGTCACTCCAACAGGAAAAGAACCAAGACCTGCTGAGATGCTTGCTGAAGGTGAAGGGAATACAGAAAGTGTAATGCAAGAAGATAGTTCTAAATACGGCTATGACTCCATGATCAGCTACAGAAAAGAAGATTATAATTGGACTATTTCCCCCTTATATGATTCTGTTATAATATAATATTTATAGATCTAATACTGGTTCTTAAGGATTATTAAACCTATGTCAATTTTGAAGTTATAAAATGATTGAGCATAAGCATCAAGCAAAAATAATTGCTTTCTATTATGGTAAGAATGTGCATTTATGTTTGTACACAAATAGTTATGTTAGGCACAATTATATGCATATCTTTGTATCTGGAGACTTGTTTTAAAAAATGTCTGGTTGCCAAGTTGACAAGGGGTAGAAGGTAGTGGTTGATACATTATGTCAACGTGAGAACTTAAAAACTTAATTAAATGGACTCAGCAATTTCATACCCTAGGGCATGGAGGCCCCTCCCCAGGGTGTGGAGTTCCTAGCCTAGAATGGCTCATCACAAAAGGATACAGAAAGAGAACTGAGGAAGGAGGGAGTGTTCCACTTCATCAGAGGAGCTCTGGTCTTCACAGTCAGCATGGAAAGAAAGGAGAGAGGCTTGCTAGAAACTACAGCTTCTGCACCCCATTTGCTTGTTTCTGTTTTCTGCCACCACGAACTGCTGCCCTCTTCCATGCACCGCTCTGCCTTAGAGTCAGCCAAGTATGGACTGAAACTTCCACTAACTGTGAGCTAAATAAAACTTTCCTTCCTTAATTTTGGGCGATGGGTATTTTGTCACAGCAATGAGTGAAGCGTACCTGAGACACAGGTTTGCAAAATTTTAGGTCAATTTCCATTTAGAACATTTTGTTTATTATTTTACATGTATGTATTCGATTTTCATACAATTTAGCCTTTCAAAAACACATTTTTTATTGAGTCTCTGAGTGGGTCAATTAGAGAAACACTGAAACATTTAATGTCATACAATTTAAAAGGCTGTATACAAGAAAGACTTTTCTTGGTCTTTATTGGTTGTAGTCTTTTACATGTGAAAAGGCAATTTTCCAAGCACAATTTATTAAAGAGACTGTTTCTTCCAGTGAACATGTTTGGCCTCTTTGTCAAAGATAAGGGGACTGAATATGGTTGGAGATGTGTCTGCATCTTCTAATCTGTTTCATTGATCCTCAGATCTGCTTCTGTATCAGTACCATCCTGCTCTTATCACAAGAGCTCTGCACTATAATTTCAAGTCAGAAATTGTGATGCCCCATCTTGCCTTTAATGTCCAGAACTTCTTTACTTCTTTTGCTAAAGCTAGACCCATGTCTATCACCATGCACTAAAGTAAAATAAAAATGGATCAAAGATTTAAATATTAAAACAAAACCACTAGATCTGCTGGAAGAGTAAATAAGTAGAAATCTTGAAGGCTCACATTTACGCAAAGACTTTATGAACAAAACCCCAGTTGCAGAGGCAATATCACAAAGGATCACTAATGGAGATCTCATCTTTATTAAAAAGCTGTTGTACAGCAAAAGCAGTCAACAATGGGATGAAAAGAAAACCCAGAGTGGGAAAATTTTTTTCAACCACTTGTTGCTCAAAGCATAATATGTAGAACATATAAAGAATTGGAGAAAAATCAGACCAATATAAAGACCCAAGCCAGATATGAACATCTAAGATGAATATACACTTCTGAGATGAAGAGTACAAAGGGCAAATAAAAATATTAAAAATGTTCAATAGCACTAGTCAGTCAAATGATGCAAAGAAAAACAATGCTCAGATTCCATCTTACAGAAAGAATGACTATTATCAAGAAATAAGCCAATAACAAGTGCTATTAGAACAAACGAATACTGCTCTACTGTTGAGGAGAGTGTACACAGGTGAGATCACTGTGGAAATCACTATGGAAGTGCCTTGAAAAACTAGGTCCCACTTGGCTTAGCTATTGCCCTTGTTGGTATCCAATTCCCTAATGGAATTAAGAGCATTATACCACAGCAATATATGGGTATTCACATTTATTCTAGTACAGTTTGTGATAGGTAAGTCTTGGGAGTAATCCAAATGCCCATAAATTCATGAATGATAAAAAGATACTTTTTTAATAAAATGAGGTACTAATCAGCTTTAAAGAAAGATATACTTGAGAAATTAATGGCTAAATGGATTGACCTTGAGACTGTTCTCTTAAGGGAAATAAACTGGATATATGTGCAAATATTGTATTATCTCTCTGGTGTGAGAAACTGAAAGTGTAAATCAGGGCCAAAATGCATACTAGGTATTGTGAAATTGGAAGAGATGGTTTAAAAAGAAAGAGAAACTAAGGAGGGAAAAGGGGGAAAGTAAGGGAAAAGAAAAGAATAAGAAAAGAAGAAAAAGATGGAAAGTTATGCAAATAAAGAGGGGAAGAAGAGTTGAAATAGCCAGGAAAAAATCAGAGTAGAAAGAAAGTACATGAATTCAGGAAAAAAGTTAGCCAACTGTTTCTCAGACAAAGGACTTCTATGTAGAACATACAAAGAATTTTAAAAATATCAGTCCCCCAACATGCAAAGGCCCAATCCAAAAATGCACATCTGAGATGAATACACACTTTTTGGATGAAGAAATGCAAATGGCAAATAAGTATATAAAAATGATCAACAGTATTGGTCATTTAAGAAATGCAAATTACAACAACCCTGAGATTTCATCTCACCCCAGAAAGAATGGCTGTCATCAAAAAACAGCAGCTGCTCTTGCAAAGCTGAAAATATTGCTTTATCTTTTCTGCATTGAGCTGTTTATGCCTTTCCCACATCTCCATGCAGAAATTGAATCTTAGCGCAAAGATTCATTATTATCCTTGAACACATAATATAATGTCAACCATATTAGGTAGACCCTTAACTATATGTTGATATATTTGCTAGAGGTTTTGGGCTTCTTTTTAGATACACCCCTGAGAAGTGTTTGTTTTAACATTTCTCTGATTCTCATAGTAATGAATTTATGCCAGTTTACTCAGGATGTTATTCTCAATCTCACTTCCTGTCACGTAAGATCTCTCCCTCTGTGCAAGCAGCCTGACTTTGGGTACCTTAGCCACTCTCCTTGTCTCACCCTGCTAACAATGTGCTATTTACATAAGCCTGCTATTGACTTAGGACTTAGCCCTCCTTATCCAGTCTGAACATGACAAAATCCTTAAGAGAAAACTCAGGGATATTTTCCCAGCCTTTTCATCAGTATTCTATTTCTCCATGGGAGTTTTGCCAAATCTTTGCTTTGGGTCTGGCCCTCAATATCTGCAGGCATTTTCACATCTGAGCCCCTCTGTGGTCTCTTCCTGGATTTATCACCACTTCATAAAAGCAATTTAAAAATATAAAGAGAGAAAAACGAACTTGTTTTATGTCTTATACTCATTCTTCTTTTTCAGATCTTTGTGTACACAGATTACTTTCAGAGCTTCCTTTCCTCATAACTTGGCAAGCCTTGAAATACTTTTAAAATTCATTACCTTTAAACTTTTTCATTACTTATCAGTCTTTGTATTCAACTGAACTTTTATCCTTGGAGATATTTGCTCGGTCATTTGGATGCATAGCAGTTAATTCACCCTTGCAGGGGTGTGGCTTTGCAAGGTCAGAGAGGAAAGAGGCTGAGCATGTGGAGAGACTGCATGAAGCTTTGGTTAAAATAGAAGAGATGGAAAGTGATGACGATTCTTTAGCACTTGCACTAGTTAAGATTTTCCAGATAAAGAAACCAATAGGGTAGATTAATTGAAAAATAGATAGATGATAAATAAATTTATTGACAAATTGATAGATGACATATAAGTATCATGTTCGCCATGTCATAAACTAGTAAGGCAGTGAAGGCTGAAACTTCTCATGGTAAGCCATCCATAAGTGAAGAACCAGGACAATCAGTGGTGTAATTATGAATGGATTTGAAGCCTTGAAAACTTGAGTCTCTGCTATCTAAGGGCAGAAGAGGATAGGATGAATAGATATTGCAGTTCCACGAGAGGCAGCCCATTTTCCTTTGTCCTATGAAATCCTTTAAGAGACTGGAGAATACACACCAACACCAATAGAGTGCAGCAGGGCTTTACTCAGCCTGCGGCTCCAGATGCTTGCATCTTCTAAAAATGCCTAAAACTTCTAGCATCTTCTGTATGTATTCTCACTGACATACCCAGAAATAATGCTTACCAAATATCTGGGTATCGCCATCCTACTCCACTGACACATCAAATCACTATTTGCTGTCCCTGAACTAACAGTGATTGCTAGTGAAGACTTACTTCCTCTTTCATTCTTGAGTTTCTTCTTTTCTCATTGAATATGGGGTAGCAACATATACTGAATGGTTCAATTCCTGAACTCAGACTTCATGTGTTTCAATTTCTTGCTGCCCCTGACAATGTTATGGAACCATTTTAATCCTCGGTCTTCCTTCTTTCCTGCCTTTCGCTCTCCCTTACCCAATTTTTCTTTTCTTTTTTCTTCCTTTCTTTTTTACTGGGAATCAAACTCAGGGTCTTGTGTTTGCCAGGCAATGCTGTACAGCTGACTACATTACCTGCCCACCCATCTCCATTTCTTTGGAAAAGACTGCATGCCAATACTTACAACCTTAGCTGTCCTTGTAACACAAGACAATGAATGTAAATGTTGTAACTTTTTGCCTAGAATATAATACATTTTTGTTAAATGTTAGGTGTTGTTGATAGCAGCTAAGTATCCTTATCAACAACACAAATTTATTACTTCTCTTTCCTAATGATTTTATTTGTTTTGGCCCAACTCATGTTTGGTGAATTAGATGAATCACCTCATGTTATGTCCTCAAAATTCCTGTAAGGGAGTACACAGAGCTTCCTCTACAGATGGAAACCTGGGCTCAGAGCTGTCACACAGCTTGGCAAATATCGAAGTGGTAATTATGATTTGATTCTAGCTCTATTTCATATTAAAGCCTTCACACCTGCTCTCCACTGTATGCCTTTATCTCTCAAAAAACATCAACCCAATAAGTCTTTTAATAAGGGACTTCCTTTCCCAGGCTTTTTGCTTCCATGGAATGTGAATACTTTCCTGTGACCTTCCTGTTCTATGACAATATGGGTGCGTCGCCCTTACTTTTCCCCACTTAAAAGGGGAATTAGGGGAAGTTTTGTTTAAGTGGGCCTTTCTTTGCTTCTTTTGGAAGTTGCTCATCACTGCAGTGCACATGGTCTGCTGTGTCTGGATCCCTGTGTACAGTAGGCTGTAGAGGCCTAACTCTAACATAAGAGCTCCTTCATAATCATATGAACAAAGCTTCCTGTTCCAGGGAAGCTTTTAGAAAACCCACCATTTTCTATATAATTAACTACACCTACCTGCATGACTTTCATGATAGAAGGAAAATATTTTCATTTCTCTCACTTTTATTTTTAACTCCATTTCAGTTGGTTTCAAATTGAGATAACAAAATGTGATTTGTTAAGTGTTCTTCACAGTGATCATCAGAATGATATTTTAAAGTCCTAAATAATGGTGGAAAGGAGTTCTGGAAAAATCTAGAGGGATAAGCATAATGTTAAAGGTTGTTCATTCAAATCTTTTCCTTTCAGTTTTCAGTGCCAGAGGTTTACAGGGCAGGTCTAGATACATAAATATCTCTTCCATTCATGATCAATAGCAAACACTTTTGGGATAATTGATCATAGTGTCTTCTGACTAATCTCTAAGTAAGTGATTGGCACAGTTTTAGTAACGTTTATTTTGAAGTAATGCATCTTTCATCCTTCAAGTTAAAACAAACATGTATGAGCAATATATTGCATTTGGTTTATGTAATTTCATGTATTATTTTATTGATTTGTTTATCTGTTTTTCCATTGTTTATTAAACTCATATTCTATAACGAGGACTGTACTAGCACAGCACTGTTTAAGAATAAAGGACTCATATTAGAGAACTAAGAAAGCCTGTTTAGGACCAAATATCATTATTTATATTACTTTATATTAAGTGATAAAAAATATGGCCCTGGTTGCCCTAAGTAAGAAAAGATGTAAAGTGTTTGAATTATCTTTAACTCTCTTCTATAATGCCAGAAGAACATGAAAAATCTGGAAAGAAATGATAACCAGGAGATGCAAAGACCTGAAAGAATGGAAGAACTTGGATCTTCTACCCAGAAGAGTGTCAACACTGTGACTCAGGCTTGATGCCTTTCAATTCCTGTGCCCTTTTCTCTCCTCGGTGGGATACTTCAATGGATAAGGAGCTAATCCTTGACATATTAGCTGTTTCCATGAAGGTTTGGTCTGGTAGTAATGAATTGGACATCACAAAAGAGACAAGAATAACAAACTGAATAGAGAGTCCATGATACTATGAAATAAGTAGAATTATTTATGGAGATCAAAATGGTATAAATTCTGTTTTTCACAATGTACATCCTAAAAATGCATTTCATTTCTTGTCCTCTATGACATACAAAAAAAAGAACATACATATTCACTTCCTTTCTCATAATGACAAAGATGTTATAATTTCAACAATTCTACATATAATTGTTGAGTCTCCACATGGCACTGGTCATCTTACATTCTCCAAGGCCTTCATTCCAATTTCTTATGATGAGAATAGGGGTTCCTAGGATGGTTGACTTCAAATGCCAGGTACATGGACTTCTTGCTCAAAGTAATGGCTTAACATATTTTTGTTGAACAGTAGAGACTTTATCCAATGTGCCTTGAAATATTTGGTGTACTATTGGAATGTTTTATACAAATTTGGGCAGTTTAGTCCACTATTGCTTAAATCAGCAAATGTATGTGTTATTTCATAAGGCCAACCTAGAGGTGGAGAATGACTACTAAAGGAAAAATGGATTAGATCTCAAGGAATCCATGAGACTGGTACCTAGTTACCATTCAATAGATGAGATTCACAATGCAACTAATATGCTCTTCAAATATATATTACGTGTCATGCTCAGTGCTGAGTGAACAAATCATTTCAGAGCATGCTGTTTTCATCCCTCTTGTCACCATGAATTTGACTCAGTATCATAGATTAAGACAAAGAAATTTACTAAATAAAAATTTTTTTTGAGAGATAGAGGGAGAGAGAGAGAGAGAGAGAGAGAGAGAGAGAGAGAGAGAGAGAGAGAGAATGTGTGCGCGCGTGCACTAGAGAGACTATCCTAATGTCATACAGCTTATACATTTTGGTATTGGGGTATTAATTTGTTTTGACTGTGATGGTTAACCTTTATTGATAAATTTAATTAGTTCGAGAGATGCCTAGGAGACTAGTGAAGCAACCTTCCAGGTATGTCTGTGTGAGTCATGGGCGTGTGGCTTCGGGACTATGTTCTGGTCCCTGGCCCTTCTTCTGCATGTCTCAGGGTCCTGGATTCCATGAGTTGCATATCTTTCCTCTGCCACACCATTCTTCTTGCTGTTTCTTCCATGGAGCAAGCTGACCATGGACTGACCCTCTAAACTATGAGCCTCAAACAAACATTTCCTCTTTTAATTTGTGTATGGCAGTCATTTTACCCCATAATGGGAAGCTTATTAATATGTGATCCAAACTTTATCTTTACAAGAGGTGCCTTCTCCATTTGAATTCCCAGTATTTTGGTTGGATTTCCTTGTTTTGTTCTTGAATTTGACTCTTATATAAAAAATTTTATCACTCCTCTGGCTTTCGTACTATTACATGTTTCTTAATATTCAATTTCAGTGTCTTAATAAACCTGAGTATGAACTGTAGTCACGGATTTTCATTATATACTATTTGGTTGTTTTAACAGTATGTAACATTTACCAGCTTTTTAAATAATTCATGTTATAAAGGATAATTAACCTGACCTTTGTGGTCCTAAAGTAGGAGGATGTTTATATGCGGTAGGGGAATTTTACTATACAGTGGAGTGTACTGACACTGAGTGTCAGTTCTTTAAAAAAAACCCAGTTATTGTCTATCCCATTAATAAGCAACTACGACAATCTTTGAATAATCAATAATAAGTTGGACACAGCTTCATTGTTCCAAGAAATACCATACTGAATGGAAACACAAGAACCCTGATCCAGAAAAATCATAATATGAGAAAACCATCAAGCCACTTGTGGTTTTATCCTCGTTTCACGGAGAGCTAAGGCTGTGGGTGATGGAATCTTTCCAGTTCAGTTCTGTTAGCAACCACCTCTGAAAAGAAATTATCGCCTTAGGTTCCTTGTGGCTAAAATGGGACTACAATACCCAAAGGTGAGTGGAAAATGTTGCGCTTTAAGCAAGATGTCAGAAAACAAGGAATGATTTTGGAAGATTTCAATGTTTAGGCAACAGTTGTCACAGTAAACAATTCACTCTGCCAGGATTTTTTTTTTTCCTATCTCTTAAACTGTCCTCCAAAAAATTGTTTAAATATCAAATATGCAGAATTACACATTTTTAATCCCTTAATGACACTTACTGTGGTGAGTGTTTGAGGAGGTCAGAATGGGGTGAGGTTGGATTTTTCTGTATTTAATTCCTGCAACTCTGGGTGTGGCTCAGACTTCCTAGGCTTTGAATATAGTTTGTGCTTAGAGAAGTCTATTGGACAGCAAAACTTGCCAACAAGTTTGGAACTCACAGGGAAGAAGTTGTAGTTATATTTTGTATAATCAACAGGACACTTACCTCAAAATCAAGCTGGATCTGGTGGGGGTCATAGACGTGCAAGGGCTAGAAGGTCTTCCCAGCCTCAAGATCAAGGTCTCTTTCTCACACTGCATGAGAGATATGGGGTCTTCTGGGGAGTAGTGATGCTGGAAGACTCTCTAGCTGAGCAGGAACATGTTCCTCCCTCCACTGGGCTCATGGACCTATGGGTATAGGACAAAGTGGGCATTTGTTTTGGGATTGACCAAGGTATCCAACCATGACAAGAGAACTGGGTTTAGCTGTACCAGACAAAAATAGAAATATGTCTTGAGGTAGGAAGTTGCTTCTTTCAAACTAGGAAGATGAGCACTAGCAACCGCTCCAACAGCTTGTCTTTCCACCTTCTTAGATTCACAAAACCAAATGAGGTTACCATGCAGCTGGAGTGGATATAATTAAATAGGACAAGACTAAGACCCTTCTGGACAAGTGTCTGCCCTGGGAAGTGTGACTCTAGTTTCTTCATGACCGAAATGGTTTGTGAAGCAGCAGCAGCAGCCTCTGCCACAGAAGCAGCAGCAGCAAAACGAGGAAGAGAAGGAGAAACACTGGTGCAGGAGACAGAGAAGATGGCACCTGGAGATGAAGTTGGGAGGCATCATTCTGGGCCAAGTTGCAAAGGCTCCTGTGCCATTCACCAGTTTCTGGGCAGGAAGACTTATCTATCAGATTACATGGGGGTTGTGTTGAGGAGCTATCATCTAGCTAGAAATGTTAAGCAAGAGGTCATCCCAGGAGAGAGAAATCTTTGCTTTCTTTTCCTCTATGGCTTGTTATCAGGAAGGCCAGGCCATAACTTAGCTGAGTCTATACCAAAAGTAATTTCATAGGAAAAATCTGTTCTTCAGGAAAAGATAGATGAAAGGTTAAAAAAATAACCTTTAGACAATCAGTTCAGGAAAGGATAAAGTACAGAAGTGGCCGCTGTGAATCATCACTTTGGTGTTGTTGGAGAAGATGTTTTGTGTCTTTGTATCTTCCACCTTTGAAGAATAGGCCTTCTCCAGCAGCTGCACTGGATAGGGCAAGCAGGCCAGGCCCAAGCTGTTCATGAACACCCTGACCTTGACTCGTGGATGTCCCCCACGGCCCGCATGTTAACAACTTTGTGCTCATTGTGATGGGTGCAGCTTTTAGCAGGTTGTGCCTGGTGATGAGTCTTTGGTAATTGGCGTGAGCCCTAGAAGGGGATGATGCAGCCCTGGCATCTTTCTCTCCTTTCTCTTCTTGACTGCTAGGATGTGAGCAGCTTACTTTCTCATGTGCTTCTCTCTGTGGCATGAGGTGAGCCTCAGCAGGCTTGAAGACAGCGGGGACATAGTGAGCATGGAACGAAAGATCTGAAACATACAGCAAAACCAGCCTTTCCTCTTAAGTTGATTGCCTCAGGAATTCTACCACAGTAACAGAAAGCTAAGTAAAATAGAGAGACTCGGCCCAAACTTACCTAGAAAGTTCTAGAATTCAAGGACTGGGTAACTGGAAAGGTGCTTCTCTTGATGTCAGTGCTGGCTGTTTGTCAAAAACATCATTTAGTGTCAACGCTGTCTATAATCAAATGGAACTCTAGCTCAGATGAGAGATAAAATAAAATTTGTTAATCAAGCACAGTACTGTGGACACAATGTTTCATTACATTGTGTGCAAATATAGTTTATAATCATGCAGTACAGAATGATATTTCCACCAGTGATAGAGCACATGTATTGTAATCTATATGTTACAGTCCCTGTGGTCCTCCTGTGTTTTAAGATAAATCATCTAGGTTTGTCTAAGTGCACACAGTGATTTTACATCATGACAGAATGAAAAAACAAGTCCCCGAACACAGCTCCATCCCCGAGTGACACGAGCCTGAGGAGAGTGAGGTCTCATTACCTCATTTCCCGGAGTTGAATCCTGAGTGCTGCCTTCACCCATCCTGAGGGTGCAAATTCAGATCCTGCTTTGTGGGGCTGAATCTTCACACGCAACGGACAGTTGTGGCTCTTCATCTGCTGGGATAGTTAATTCCATGAGAGTTATGTGATGTTAAATGAGTGTATCTGGTGTTTAAATGAGTGTATCTAGACAAAATAAAAATCATGTCTAGTAATCTCAGGAGGACCTCATGGGGAGGTTAGGCTTTCCATTTCATACTTCACCCGTGACCACACCGAGCCCAAGGGTGAGTGAGTGGCCCCCATGAGGGCCTCAGCTCACCTCTAGTGAAGTCAGACTGCTTTGGGATTCTCCCCCTCCCCCCCCGACTTAGTTTACATAGATTTTCCTTTGTCCTTTCTTCTGTCCTCCCTACGACACAGGTCAGCTGACACTGGCTTATCCAGCATCCCCCAAGTCACAGTGAACAAAAGGGTGGGAAGCACTTGAGCCCCTGAATCGACACAGGGCCTGCCAAGGGATTTTGAATCTCAGATACTGGTAAGTTGTGTGAATTTATAGAATACTGACCCAGTTTTGCTTCAACTAAGTCCCATGAGAAAGCCTAACAACACCTCACTTCCAAAGTCTTTCTGAGGATGCAAGCACACAGGTCCAGCAGGAGAGCCCTGCACATCACTGCTTTTATGAAGATAAAATGTTGTTTGCAGTTTTGACCCAGTAGAATATCTAATGCTTAATGAAAGCTCGAGTCAATAAAATAACACTTCACCATGTACTGAAAGTGAGAAGCACACTGACCTCATAGTAAATGTATATTTTAGTATTTGCTTAGAAACTTGCCATTTTCAAATGACTTTGTATAATCTCATAAACATACACTTCTAAAATTTAAAAATAATTGGGGCATGTGTCATATCACAGTACCTCTAGATGGAAGAAATCTGCAGAGTTCGGTGGAGACTTCCAATGCTAAGTGCAGGAGTGAGTGAGTGCACAGAGGTAAACTGAGTCCAGAGGAACTGAGGGAACCTGCTCATCAGCGACAAGGCTGGCAGCAGCAATGGAACTGGAAGTCAGCTCTCCGGTAATGAGCTGCATTCTGCTAGGGTGGCTTTCTGTGCTGTCTTCTCCTTCCTTATTTGTTTTATTTGCTTTCTCTGGGATGCAGATAGGGCCCCTTTAGAGCCTCTAAGTGACAGGATGGCGCTCTAGATGTGGACATCACTGGGGAGCTCTGATGAGCTCATGGTCCGAAGCGCGATGCTTCCAGCAAGCAGTGATTTAATGAGGCAATCTCAAAACTGTGGAGACCAGTGTCTGCCTTTTGCCTTTGTTTGCAAATTCAGCACAACTTTAGGAAATCTGCCAGAATATGACAAGAGTCTAGCAAAATTGCTCATAACTCAAGGGACTGGGTGAAACCAACCTGCTACTGCCTTTTTTGGTGGCAATTGAGTGTCAAGGAGGCAGCACCTGTGGGCTCCTCACACGGTCAGGAGAGCAGCGGCCTGGCATCGCCAGCTCCCTGGTAATGCTGCTTTGAGCCCCGCAGTCCTAGATTCTATGGCAGTTACTGAAAATCTCTGTTGTCCAGACATTTGCTTCTAAGTGCCACTTTGTAAAGACAGTCTTGAAATACAGGGTCTTGGTTAGAGCAAAGATTCAAGTGAATCAAAAAAATATGTCAAAAGAAACCTGAACTGGGGCTACAGAGATAGCTCAGTGGTCTAAGTGCCTGCCTGGCAAACACAAGGACTTGAGTTCAATCCCTGGTACTGCATACCATGCCAGCCCCAGGTACCGAGCTGGCTACCATAACTGGGTGTGGTGGTGCATACCTGTAATCCCAGTGTTGGGGAAGCTGACACAGGAGGATCACTACAAGTCCGAGCTGCATAACAAGACCCTGTGCCAAATAAATTAAAATAAATAAAAAAATATTTTAAGAACATCTGAAGTTCTATTTTTATGCAATATTTAGTATCTAAAATGGGAAGGAAGAAGGGAAGGGGGAAAGGAGGGATGAAGGAAGAGGAAGAGAAGAGTGGAGAAGAGGAAGTAGAAGGAAAGAGAGAAGGACAAGGAGAAAGTGAGGACAGCAGTAATAGAAACTGGGACCTTCCGTCTAAGGCCTTCAGGGACCTTGCCTTCCCACAGGCGTTGGAACAAAGCAGAAGTGGTGAGTACAGAAGGGCTTCCAGCCACAGCTTGCTTTCCTGCCTTCCCACTTATTTATTTATTTATTTATTTATTTAGTATTTAGGGCAGGGTGTACAGGGTCTCACTGTGTAGATCAGACTCATAGTGATTCTCCTGTTTAAAGCCTCCCAAGTGCTGGGATTATAGGCATGCACCACCACGCCCAATCTCAATCCCTGTCTCAGGGTAACCTGGGGCTGGGGCTGGCACCGAAGGCCCTGGGATCAAACTCCCAGCCCCTGCATCTGCCTAAGCAGGTGCTTTAATCCACTGAGCTATTTAGCCAGCCCTGCCCTCCAACCACTAAGGAGAGCTTTCTCCTTTCCATTCTTCCATGCTCACCTTCCCAGAGGAGCATCTTAGCCTGCAGATTCCAGGACTTCTGACTGAGAGGAGAACATGGGAGGTGGGAAAGGGAGGGAGGGAGAGAGCTCCATAATTTGGCAATCGGATGCCTTCTCTCCTGCTCACTGTTACTTTCTTTAGATTATCTGAGCAATGGCCAGAATGGAAAGAGAATTACACAAGAAGCTGGGCACGTGACTGTCCACATTTGGGAAGAAGCTGCAAGACAGAGCATTTGAGGGGAGCTAGGGACGTGTGGCTAAGTGGCTTGGGAGACATAAGGAGTAACCAGAAAGCTGTAGCTCATCATTATGAGTGTTTCAATTTTTAAAAAGATGTGACTATATAAAAACTTAGACATAAGTGGTCCTGACATTCTCCAGGTGATATCTCATTTTCCATTTCCAACCTACTGAAACAGATTCTCTATCCAACTCTGGCTTTGCTTTTTCAGTGTGACAAGTGATTAGCCAGGACAGAGCTCTGCGAAGTCCAAGGTATGGGCTGGGCTTCCCTGAGCTGCTACTTGGGAACCAGGGTACGTGGGGCAAACACAATACCGACAGTCACAAAGTGCCACCAGGGCACTCGAAATGTAGGGCTGTTACCGACCTTCTAAGGAAAGGAGTAGGAATTCTGTCCTGAAAAGAGTCTCCTCCGGTGACTTCTAAACTGTGAGAAGGCACAAGAAGAACAAATTGTTCTCATACTGGTAATCCCCCAAAAAACAAGGTATATGTCAGAAAGGAGGAATCTCGTAATTCTTTCCTAATTCTAGTCTGGAGACGGGTGTGTGAGAAGTGGAGCACTGTGTTCAGCAGGCCTGGGGACAGCTTCAGTCAGCGGTCCTTAATCATTCCAGAAGCTACCCCCGCTGAGATGGGGACAGCTACAGAAAGCTATGCCCAAAGTGTGTGAGTTTTCAGAGAACATCAGTAGATTCTGGCTCCAGCTCTGTCTAAGCCAAGTGGTCAAGAACTAAAGACAAAGATTCAGGACATAGAGAACAATGACTTCTCATAATTTTCACAAAAGAAGTAAGTGTAAAACTAAAATGCAAGTGGACTCTGGAGTTTTCCGGAGGAGCCAAGGGAAGAGAGGACTCAGTAGACTAATGATCCAAGTGAAAAGCAGACTCTGGACAGAAAACATCCAAAGAAAGCCTTCAAATTTTACCTTTGCTTTTAGAACAGAATGCAAGTTCTATAATGCGGCATCAGGCCTTCCAGGCCTTGGGCCTTTCCTGCCCTTTCAGCTCCCTGCTTCTCCCCTGGTGACTTGCTGCTCTCCAAGCATTTGCCTGTCACCATTTGCTGTGACCCCGAGCATTTCTGCTTTCCAGAGCCCTCTTGGTGTCACTTGCTTATGTTAGAAACGTCTTCATCCAGTTCTGCCAAGGTCTGCCTCCTCCTTACAGCCCCCTCAAGGGCAGGCTGCAGCCGCCTTCTCTAAGCTGCACTGTGCCCTGCTCCTGCTGATCTCAACAGCACGTATGCTGCGCTCACTGCATGCGGCAATGGAGGCATTTTTGCTTTTAGTAACTAAGACAAAGGAGGCGGTGCACACCTGCAATCCCAGCACTCGGAGGCTGAGGCTGAGGCAGGAGGATCATGATTTCAAGTTCAGTCTGTGTGCTTTAGCAATTTACGGAGAGGCTGTGTCAGATTTTAACAGAGAAATGAAGGAGGGGAGGAAGGAAGAGAAAGAGAAAGAGAGAAAGAGGAGAACAAAAGAAGAAAGAAAAGAGGGAGACAAAGAAAGAGGGAGAGAGAAAGGAAGGGAAGAGGATGGAGGAAAGGAGAAAGAAAGGGAAGAAGTGGGGAGGGAAGGAAGGATTGCAGGAAGGCACAAGAAAGAGAACAGAAAAATGAAAAAGGTAGCATGCAGAGGCTGGGGCTGTCCTTGCTTAGTGGAATGCATTGGGTTCAGTCCTCAAAACAGCAACATACACACATACATGATACATGCATACTTACATACTTGCATATATACATATGTACGTGCATAAAAACAAATAAATAGCAGTGAGCAGTGAACATGGACTGAACACTTGCTAAGTACGAGCACTGTTCAGCATCTCAACACTTAATCCTCTCAGAGCTTTAAGGTGCAGGAGCCACTGCTACCTCCCTTGAAGGTTTGATG
>NW_004524582.1:25589399-25607117 GCF_000260255.1 Octodon degus
CTAAGAGGAGAAAGCAGGTGCAGAACATTGACTGGATTAAAAGTTCCATCCCTCCTTAGCTTTTCCTTGGCTTTGTCTAAATCCTTCTCTTAGTCTGTGTCATAAATTTTGTCATTCCCATCAGACGCCAGGCACCCGGCGAACTTTCGGGATGAAGCAGCTACTGCAAAGAAGAAAGGAGAGAAGGCTAAGAAGACAGGAGAAAGACATGCATGAATGGGGACATTGTTCTCAGTTATTTATAAACTATAAATAGCTATTTAGATTGTAAAGACTACTTGTTCACTCTTAAGAGCTGAGATCTCCTGGGACAGCACGCAGCTTGGGACCTCACGCTCGGATGACCCCTGCCTGGGCGGCGGGCTGCTGCACGTGCGCACTGGACACCAGGCTTCTGGAGGCAGAGGCTGGGGCTGATGCAGGAGAATCGCTTGTTTTATGTTGCAGACCTTATTTGGCGACAGAGTTCAGGCTCCAGGGTGATGTCGCCACGTGTGGACCTAGTTCCTTCCAGTGAGTGTTGGCTCCAGAGCGTCGTGGTGCCTCCTGGAGGGAGACGCTGAAGAGAGCTCTTGGGGACTCAGGACTCGCGGGTCCGTCAGTAAGTGCCTCCCAGGCTGGGTCTGGCGGGCTGATCAGATGCGAGAATCGATGGCGGGACAGTTCCGGGACCTTAATGAAGTCTAAGGTCCCTTCCTTTTAAACATAATTACATTTGAAACCTGAAAAGTCTCCTCAAGATTGCCAATAGTAGAACGAGGAAGAGAACCCAGGTCCCTTAGAAATGATATTAATTTTAATCCTCCACATTTCTTTTTCTTCTTTCCCCGTATGGATATCACCTACGCATTTCTCCTTAGTCCTTATTTCATCCAACTGCAGCTAGACTAGGAATCGCAGAGAGCACAAAATAAATGGAAAGCAGTAACTCTGGCCTTGATGTCATGCTTGCATTAGAGCTGGCCACACACACACACACACACACACACACACACATAAATAAATAAAATTAAAAAAAAGAAACAAAGCGAATCTTTCAGAATACTTTGTCTGATAAAGTGACAGAGCTGAGACTCTAAAGTTCAACTGACAAGATTTTAAATATGTGGACAGAAGGGTTTTATTACAAAGGTGTTACTGCCTGATTTATTAGAGAAGTTGAAAACAACTGATTATATAAACACACATGCGAGGTGCACACACACACGCCATGTCTGTACGCCCAGTTTACACACCTTAATTAGTGTGTATGTGCCCATATCCAGGTGTATTTGACTTAATTTTTCATTTACATTATTACAAGTCATTTTGAATAATAAGACCTAAAGATAATTAGCTCATTGCTCTGTCTTCTTACTCGTTTATCAATCCCCTTAATCACTCCTGCAACAATTTGGGTGGAATACCCTTTCTTTTTTCTTTTTTTTTTTTCCTCATTTTTTTAAAATCACGTATGCAAGTACATGCTATTTCCAATGGAACTGGACTTTAGATTTCACAGGATACGCGGGAAGTGGAGAGTTTGATCAGCCTCCGGGGGACACAGACATGAATGCAGTTAACAGAGTGAAAAAGCACACACACACAAAGGAAGAACAGGATCAAAAGGAAAGGGCAAGACTGTAAACGGAACGGTTTCACTTCTGCCTAGCATGATCTTGCAGAATACAGTGTGAAAAGAAGTGTTCCGTGTCAGGTAAGTTGCATTATTTGCTTGCATTCTTAACCTGTCCAGTGACTCATCGATGGAAAGTGTCTTTGATACCCAGTAGTCACTGTCACCCCAAACCACCTCGCGTTCCGGATGTGCCGCCTCGGTGCAGCAGTACACCTCACGGCCTGTAGGTGGCAGGCGTGCCCCGCCGTTCTCAGGGCTCTTTCCCCACGCCAGCTGGAAGCAGCCTTATGCTCCAGGCTGCAGCAGCGGGCCTGCCTGTCGCTACTCTGCAAATGCAGAGCTACATATTTATTTTCTTAGTTCATCTTAAAGCCTTGTGATACAACACATTTTTCATGTCAATGATTTTTAATGTTCCTGAACATTTCGTGAGTACAGCTCATGAATGTGTGGAGGGAGGGCTTCAACTCGAATGACTTTTGATCTTCAGATGTAAATAAGGAATTATTTAAGGCAAGAAGTCGATGCTGTAGAAAAATCAGATAAATTAAAAATAGAGGCCACTAACCCTAAGAACAAACGTGCCTGCTAAGCACTGACGTGCTGCCGCTCCTTGTTGCCTCTCCCCTCCCTGAGACATCGGTGCTGGGTTAGCGGGCCCACGCTGGGATTATACCAACTGGTTTTAGGGGCCGGGGAGATGGCTCAGTAGAATAAGCGCTCGCCTGGCAAGCGCAAGGGCAGAAGTTCAATCCCCGGTTCCGCCAAAAAGAAAAGAAAAGAAAAGAAAAGAAAAGAAAAGAAAAGAAAAGAAAAGAAAAGAAAAGAAGAAAAGAAAAGAAAAGAAAAGAAAAGAAAAGAAAAAAAAAGAAAAGAAAAGCACTTACCTTCTACAAGGTACCAGATCCCGCACTGAGTGATAAGAGAATAAGTAGTTGAATAAGCATAAAACCTGACCTTAGACACAATTTTCAGAGCAAAGCTAAGGATACCACAGGTAGATTGTTGCCTCAGAAATTCTTCCCCGGTGTGTGGGAAGGGGGGACGCTAGACATCACACAGGTAAGCAGGGAAGGGAGGGGAGGTTGTTCTATATGATGTCACTGAGCTTGGCTGTGGGGTTAGACGCAGAACTCCTGTGGAGGATCTGCACCCCAGCCCCGGGCTGGTTTAGACAAAGCTATACTCCACGTGCTCCTTGGAGTCAAAAAATGCGTACGTTTTTTCTTTTCTTTTTTCCCCCCTCATTTCTTATGACACAAATGGAGGTGTATGTGATTCTTTAGTGAAATTGAATTGTAGATTTCACAGCCCCCAAAATCCATATAATCCTAAAATAAATGAAACTCAACTTTTCTCTGTATCATGAAATAACTGCCTATTTATAACCACACTAAAATGTGTTTGGACATTTTATATTTTATTATATATTCTCCTCGAAAAAAGAAACCAAGGAAAGTTATTAGTAACGAAAATAACCTGCAGTCCTATTTTCCTCATAAAGCTATTTACAATATTTCAATGTTAAATGAAATCTTGATGATTAAATAAACAGTCCAATAACTTTGTGTCACTACTTATTAAAAGCTTCTCAGATTGGACCAAAATTATTGACATATAAAGCTAGCAGTGAGCACAATGACATTTTCCTGCCTTGTTAAAAAAAAATATGAGCAATCAATGAAAATGATTTTCATTTTGAAACTAAAAAAAAAAAAAAACAAAAAACCACCTGCCATTTTTATTTTTAAGCTCTGTCACCAAGAGACTTGGGTTAAAGTTGTGGTTAAAATGAGTTGTTTCTGGGAAGCTGCTTTTCTTTCTGTCTTTTTTTCCTTTTCTGTAAACGGAGTTACAAGACTTACTCTCATTTGTGACATTTAAGAGAAATCTCATGCTGTACTCGGTACATGCCAAGAGCTGGTCAACGCAACTCCCTGAACCCCAGAGTCCCCTGGGTCCTCCTTCTCCCACCCACTGAGAATCTCTCTGATGTCTGCCAGCACCACCTTCCTCCAGCACCTCTTAGCCACAGAGGTATTGACATTTGTGGGAGGAGATGACATTTGTGCGCTGTGGGAGGCTGTACCAACATCACCGTCTCCACTTGGGTCTGTCAGTGGCAATTTCCTCAGTTGTGGCAAATAAAATTGTCTTCAAACATTGTCCTTTTGTGAGGCAGAGATAATCTGACTGGAAACCACTGCCCTGTCCTTGAAGAGTGTCTCTTCAATTGGTAGAGTAGTGGGCATCACCTTGGTTACTGTTCTCATTGCTGGGACTGAATACCCAACATTCACAAGTTCAATGAGGAAAGGATTATTTCAGTTCAGAGCTTGCAAAGGTGTCAGTATGTTGGTGGCTGGCTACAAGGCGGGGAGACCTGACAGACAGACATTTCAGAGGAGAAACAACCCATGGCAGGGCAGGGAGATGGCAGTGAGCAGCAAGGGGCAAGTGGCAGCAGCAGCCTCCCTTTCCTTTTTATCCCACCCAGGCTACGAGTCCTTTGGGTGGTGCCTCCCACATGCAGTAGGGGCCTTCCCATTATCAGCACCTCAGAACTATGCCAGACCAATCACTGGTCTAATCGAGCACCACACACCTGTAATCTAGGATCGCATCTCTACATTAGGCCACCCCACAACGCCCCACCTACAAACACATGAGATTTGGAGGAGCATCTAGACCCCAGCTGAATAGGGATCATCTCTCTGATGTGCTTGTACTGGCCATCCTGGGCTGCAGCTCTGTTTGAGAGCCCTTGCAGCCTTGCCTTCCCCCAGATTTGCTCAGTGAAGGCACCACATTCCCTTACTACCATTGCTGGAAACCACCTAGGTCCTGAGTACTATAGTTTTGTCTTGGGACTTTGTACCCAGAAAGCTTGTAGGGTCCATGACCACACACAAGTCCATTATGTGCTTTTCCATGGCGACTCTACACCGGCTACATCTGTCTTCTCAATGTCATGGCTGCCTGGCCATCCCCACCGGCAGCTGCCTTGGGGCCTGCCATGTAGTGTGGCTTCCCATCAGCACTACCTTCAGCCACAGCAAAGCACTCGTAGCCTGGGTGGGATAAGAAGGAAAGGGAGGCTGCTGCTGCTGCTACCCTCCTCCCTTGGAGTTATCTATCTACTCAAGCTCCTGGACCACACACCTCCGTATCCTGAATGACACAGAAGCTACGCATGTAAACCTAAAGTGTATATGTATATCTATGTGTATATGCATGTGCATATGTAAAATTAGTCTCATAGAAAGCAGCAGCTGGGGCTGGGAAGATAGCTTGGCAGTCTAAGCACCTGCCTGGCAAGTGCAAGGACCTGGGTTCGATCCCCGGTACTGCATGCGGTGCCGGCCCCAGAACCCCGAGCACACCACCAACCACTGAGACCAGGCAGGGAGGTGCACGACTGTAAATCCCAGCACTGTGGAAGCTGACACAGGAGGATTACCACTATGAATCTGAGCTATGTGGTGAGATCCTAAACCAAATAAAGAAAGAAAGCAAAGATTTTAAAAAATTAAAAGAATGCAGCAGATATATGCATACCCTAAAGTAACATACAGTCTAGTGTTTCTTTTCACAGCTTTCCATTGGATTCCATCTACCAAATTTTTATTTTTTGCATTATTTCTCCTTCTATTTTTAGATTTTTGGTTTTCTCTTGGTATATGTTCTCAGTGCTTAATAATTACATTCATCTTGGGAAACTGACCTCCATATGTTGAACCCCAGTTATTTTTACTCCCCTTTCTCCTGCTGGCCTGCCCCTATGCCTGTGTCCCCAGATGTCTTCTTGTCTTTGTGCAGTGACTAGGACCATTCCTTGCTCCTTCCTGGCATGTTACGATTATCTTGCCTCTGTGGACTTCAATTAAAAGTAACTGAAAACAAAATGTTGCCTGGATTTTACATGGAGAATGACCACCACCGTTGTGTTCTTTTCTCAGTCATATCAAAAAGTTTTCTCCATATTTTTCTAGGTTCTATCTTTAATTTTTCTCCCATAAATTTCTAAATCTGAGTTTAGGGAAGATTTCTCAAAGTGCTGAATTTCAGACAACGGTTTGCATCAGATGGTTTAATTTGGAAGGAATCCTAAGAAACAGGATGGAGTTGGGGGAAGGAATAAATCTAGGGATACAGCAAGCACTTTATTGGGACTGTAGCGCGACAGATCTCTTGGGCTTGACCCTGCCTGGAGGCAGTCAGGATACTTTTCAACGTGTACGTGATGAACCGCTGACGGTTGTACGTAACTACCGGCTTCCGTCTTCCCTAAGTCAAGACAGCCATCACACTGAGAGCCGACCTTTGGCTGTCATCACAGTGGTTTAGCCGATTTTCCCAAGTGAGTCACAGGTCTTGCCTGCATCACGAGGTATCTGAAGCCAAATGAAAACTTCCATAAGGTTATACTTAACTCTTTCTGGCCACTGCCACAATGGCGGAGCCAGCTTGGGAGTGAAGGGGCTGAGATAGGGTGCGAGCACTCTCCCAGATGTGAGGCCTGGACAGAATCCTCCAGGAGACGAATTCGCAGCCCACTGGGTAGGAGCCGCATTATGTCACCAGGGCAGTCACTCCTGCACTAGCTGATAAGGTGCTGGGCGACAAGAGAGAAGACACTGTTTCATGGAAAAGAAATGAATAATTACATTCCTTTGTCCACAGACAGCCAGCGTTACTAAAAAAAAAAAAAAAAGGTGAAATTTTGAAGTGGAATGAAGTGTGCATATCTCTGTGCAAGACTTAGGCTCATTCCGAAGTCCTTTTCATTTTGGGTGACTCTGGGGCTTAAGCTCGGGACCTTGCCCATGCAAGGCAGAAGCTCTACCTCTGAGCCACAGCCCAGCCCTCAAGCACACTGTACTCGGTCGCTGCTTCAAGGTGATTTTGCAATCTTTTTTTGCTCACCACCTTCTTGGAGGGAAGAGGGCTGTCCCCTCCCCCGTTCCAGAGCAACACAGTGGCCATTTGCGCAGTATATGGTGACATCGTCAGAAGAGGAAAGCTGACCCAGATGACCAGCCCTGGCTAGATGGTCAGCTGCAGCAGAGGGCTTGGCTTCGACTGCGAACAGGCCCAGTGGATTGGACTCTTGCTAGGATCGTCCTTGCAAAGCTGCACTAGACAGGTGACCATGGTTCTGTGTGGCTCTAACTGGGAGGTAGGGAATTGTCTGGACACTGCTTCATAGGTTCCTGCTGGCCTCTGCGAACCCCCAACAGATCTTCACAGAGGTGGCATTTGACCTTCCGTATAAAATTGACTTATGCACTGTGAATGGTAACCTCCTCACAGTGACAAGGCCTTTCCTGGCTTATTAGTGACTCTGCGTCCCACAGCCTGCTGCATCCAGAAGAGACAGGAAGAGGTAGAAAGTGGTTGTGTCCGGTAAAGCACAGTGGTACAAGTGGTACTGTGAAGGTGCTAGACGTGTCCTGCACCACCTTGGACTTAGGTGAGGAGAGTGGTCAAGGTGCACACGTGCGGCTCAGGAGGTCTACAACCTGCCTCCTTGTGCACACTGTGCCGCTTCTCTGTGGATGGACATAGCCTGTAGGCCTGTCGACAGATAAATGGATGATGAAGTCTAGTGGTTTCTCTTTCTGTTTGAGCAGTTGTCATGCCTCTTACAATATCTATTGAAAATTTTCATTTTGTTTACTTATTCAGTACCTTATACTCGGGAGACAAGACAGTCAACTACGTTTGCCTGTATCTCGTAATCTGAGCAACTAATTTGAGGATAACAGTACGCAGTATATTAACCATTGTTAATCTTTTAACTTGTTTTGAAGTTCTGTATTGTTGTTTTCATTGTTTTTCTTTCCTTTATTTCTCTTTAAAATGAAAAATGTAGTTTTGGCACACAATGGAGTACTACCTGTTGATAAAGGAAGATTAAATGAAGCTGTGTGCAAGAACATGTATACTCCGTGAGAACATACTGCTACGTGAAATAAAGCATACTCAGAAGTGTAAGTCTCTTTTTCTCTTAAACCCAAAACAAGCCATTCAAAAGCCAAATCAAAGATGCATAACAGGGGCCGGGGAGATGGCTCAGAAGCATAAGTGCTTGCCTGGCAAGAGCAAGGGTCTGAGTTCAATACTCACTTCTTCAAAAAAAAAAAAAAAAAAAAAAAAGAAAAGAAAAGATGCATGACAGCAAACAGGGAGCTGGACTTTGCGGAGAAGAGCAGGAAATCTGGGGTGATGACAGACCAGAGTTTGGAGGCCGCAGTGGAAAAGAAAAGGAATAAGATGCAGTATGAATACATGCTGGATCCCTGAGATGAATGTAATTATTATTAATAATAATTAATATAAGTATTAATTATCATTATGAATGTTATTAATACATAATAATTACACACTATGGTAATAATAAAAAAAACCTGCACAAAGTTGTGTGTGGCTACCAAATGCCACAGGGCATCCACAGCTGTCCTGGGCTCTGTTCCCCACCAGGTAGCCAACCTGAGTGCTCTGTCGCAGACAGACCGGCACATCAGGCTCACTCTGCTCCTGCAGGCCAGCTCAGCCCTGACTCTGCAGCTCCGTAAGAGTCAGCCCAGGATGTTGCACTCAGCCGTCCAGACCCAGCCGGCTCACGTGGAGCTTGAGCTATACTCATTTCACCTTGTTGCTGTTCTACATGGTCATTTAAGGAAGCAAAAACGAGGACAGCTAGTGAGTTTCTTACCATCGTCATGGACACTTTCATACTTCCTTTTACCACATTAGGATCTGCTCCTTTTGGAAGGTTCTACTTCTGTGTCTAGATGAAAGCATGTTACATAAATGTTACTTATGCATTCCTGGCCCTTGAGGAGCACACTGCGTGCAAATATCTATGCCAAGGAATGTACACCCGGACATAACTGAGTAAGGGAAAGCTTGTGGGGGACAGGTAGAGGCTGATCTTCAGGGACCAGGAGGGGCATGGGCTCACACATCCTAGATTGCTACGAAAAGGTGGTCATAGCCCCAGGCCTTGAGGCTGCGGATGATGGCCCTTCTCCTTGGCATCCCTGCCGATCTGGTCTTGGCTGGTTGCAGTCTGCAGGACATGTGGTCATGGTGCAAATGTGGTGCTGGATTTGAAAGTAATCGGGTTCTCCATCAATTTACTTCTTACCAGTCGGGGTCTGTCAGGTGTACAAGGCTGACTGGGACACACAGTGGAGATGTCACCTCAGAAATAGTTATAGTAGAGACACATTGACACTAATGTCCTTCAACACCTTCCCATCGTTTGCAATACATTTTGCCACCGTCCTTGCCACTTTCTGAAGCAGTTCTGGAAGGCTTCCTCCTTTACAAGGTCTGATTTTAAAACATGTGTGAACACTGATGCTCCAAAACCCAGGTAGGCTTTTGAAAGCATCATGCTGCGTACTCGCCCGTCGTGGACACCAGGGTGCTAACGAGTGCGTTCTGGCTCTTCCCTGAAGTCAAAATGACCGTGAGAGACACACATTTTGAGCAGTTTCAGGACACTAAGGCAACCTCAACAACACAACTAAAGAAGCTCAAGACAGAGCATTTCTAGAACTACTTTAGATTTTGGCATGAATGATGGGATTAGTGTGCTCAAAGTGAGAAGGAATAAGCACTGTAAAAGTAGTCATTTTAAGGAATTCAAACACCTAACACATTTTTCAGTCACACCTTGCGTTCTTCAAGCCATCCCAGAAAAGAATCCAAAGTGTCCTACAAGCCGTGTCCCCAACAGAGTCTCTCTGGCTCCCTGTTGTTCAGGACCTCTGTGGGTAGCAGACTCCCACATCATCAGGCCTGAGGATGGGAAGCTGAGGCTGTCATCCGCTAGGTGCATAAAGCATTACCCAGGAGCTGCTCCTGTGATGTCGGCCTCTGGCATCCCTGGCCTTTCCCGTGTGCAGTCAGAGAAGCTCGGGAGAGGCTCAGCCGTTCGCACTGAGAGGCCGTTGCTATGCACCTCAGGACGGCCAGGTCCAGTGAGATGCAGCAGAGCACCAGTTGAGTCCTCACAACAAGTTGAAGAGAAAGAGCAGCAAGTTCTCCTGAACGCTAATCGCTTCCGCTGCAGCCTCTGCTGGTCTCCCAAGATGGGGGGAGTCAAGAGCATTTTCTTTCTGTTCATGATTTCCCTCTGAGACTATCATTGCTTCAGGCAAATGTATTCATGTGAAGAATCATTTTTCTCCATGTCTGAGCCTGTAATAAATATCAGTCCTTCCTTGGTGACTGCAGCTAATGCCGCAGACCCACCATTACAGAAATTGAAATTGCGTATGTTAGGACCCCAGATCAGGTTATTTCAAGGGATAAGCAAGAGCACTCTGAACAGGCAGTGAAATCTCTCCACCTCTTTGGCACTGAGCCTTCTTTTGAAAAATAAAGATGGGATTTTCTACTTGCTTTCCTTTTTCTTTGTAATACTTACATGAAACAACTGATGCAAATAAAATTTCTAGCATTATCAAATCCTCTGAAATCTGGCACCTTCTCTCTAACACTTGGTCAAATCAGATTCTCAGGAAATAGCCTAAAGTCTTTAAGCCTCCTTATGGTGCCACTAAGAAGTTTAATAAATAGTCCTTACATTTGCACAAGAATCATAGGCTGGCGTATCAGAAAATAAGTTTGCATAAGGTTGCAAAAACTACTTCAAGGGTATGCAAAGATGGTTCTCAAGGATAAGAAGTGATTTGCCTAAAGCCACACATCTAGTTAGTGGCAGAGCCAAGACCTGATTAAGATGACCTGGAATCCACTCCAATAATTTTAATAAGGTTAAATATGTATACACTTTACAATAAACTGATAACAAATGACAACTATTGTGCTGTAGGTGCCGTCATACAGTTTTCTGTCTGTGCTTTATTTAAGGGAACACTGAGGGAAGTGATACATCCTTTGGGAACATTGCAGCCACGTGGTTAAGCCCAAGCGGTTGCCGGGATGAAATGACTTGTGATCAGATTATAACTCCGTCATGCTCATGTCTTACTTGTGTGGCCCTGTGTGGTGCTTCCTCATTCAGTCTGGAAAGCAAACACACCTACAGCAGTGTAGTGGGATGACTGTATGGGAGGACTCCAGCAGAGTCCCTGGATTATGTCTGGTCCGTGGTAATTACTCAGCAAGGTTGGCTACTATGAGGTTACCTTCACATAAGGTCCCCAAGGCAGGTTAATCATCTTCATTATATGAAGAATGAAACTCATTTTCCAATTTGGCTCAGTAATAATTGGAAGAGCTGTACTCCAAATTCAAAGGTGTTTCCATGAAGATTTAATCGACTGAGTTTAACTACCTTATTTCAGTTCGTAATGACTAGAGTCATACAGTGATGATACATACCCACAATTTTCCTTCAAATATGTTCATCATGCTAACTGGCAAGTCATACCCCTCTTCTTGAATGCAGTACTTTTGTTGCCCTGGGTCTTACAAATTTTCTGGAATCATCCAGCAAGTGCTATTTTAATCGCAGATCTTCTTTTACTGGATTAACAGTAACCATGGATCAAGAATAATATTACTCTTCCATGTTCAGAAAAGAACCCCTACGGATTCCCAAATTTCAGCCTCATGGCATGAGTTCCTCTTAATGATAGTTTAAGGGTTTATTTATGTATTTATTTATTGCTTCTCTAAAGGTTTCTCTGTTTAGCTCCTCCTTTCTTGCTTTATATAGTCAAGCCAGTTTCTCGGTTGTAACGGCTTGTGTCTAGATGTTCCCCTGAAGCCTCATGTACTCATGGGGTGGCTTCTAGAGTTTGTGAGTAATTTATGGTCCAGTGCTGGGATTATGGGTGTGAGTGCTACATCCACCCTGAGGTGGGCAGTGTGAAAGCAATAAAAGGATATGCAAGAGGTTTACTGTCTGCCGCTGCTCTCCCATTCTGCTCTTGCTGTTTTGCTGGTTTTTGCTGCCATGAACTGCTGCCCTCTACCGTGTGCTACTCTGTCTTGGAGCTAGTTGATCATGGAATGAAATCTCCCAGAACTGCGAGCTAAATAAACTTCTCCTTCCTTAATTCTGGGTGTCAGGTATTTTGGTCCAACAAGGAGAGAAAAGTCACATTTAGATTTTGCTTCTATATTTAAAGAATTCATAACTTAAGAGATAAATATTGAAGACATGTCCAAACACTATCATGAGGTTTTGAGGAAAATCTAAAGAAATAGGATAAAATACAGAGTGAAGTACAGACTACAAAATGAGAAATAATAAAATGTCATTTGGGTCTTATTTGTCTAATGATAATTTTAAAGACTAGAGCCAGAAACTAAAGAATATTGGTACTGTGATTGAATCAAATTGCATAGCTAGTCCCAAAACTTGGAGCCAGAGAAACATAAGACGTAAAAATCTGTCCAAGGGCCAGCCAGATTGCTCAGTGGACTAAAGTGCTGGCTTAGGCAGACACAGGGACCAGAGTTTGATCCCCAGTGCACCATGCCAGCCCAGGCCCTGGGGAGCACTGAGACTGCGAATGAGACTGGGCATGGTGGTGTGCACATGTAATCCCAGTGTTTGGGAGGTTGCAAAAAGGAGGATCCCTATGAGTCTGATCTGGGTCATGAGACCCTGTGGACCCTGCAATAACTACATTAAATGAATAAATAAATATTTTAAAAATCTAAACGGAGACAGTACAGAAAATTAAATTATTTAAAATGGAGCACAGCTTCTGGGATGCATTGATTTCAGGGTTACATTTTAAAATCTATTATTATATCTGCGAAAAAGTCTGATAGAATAGTTTTGCCCACACCTGGTCAAATAAAAATATAAGAAGAAGAGCAGTCAGTGTCAGGGGCTCCTGGGCAAGCACTCACCTCTGTCAGGGCCTCACTATTTACTGTTGACTGTCGCCTTCTTTGCACAGTTCTTTCTGTGTTTCCCTTGGGACAACAGTGGTAAAAACTGCTAATATCAACAATAGCAATCCCTTTGAACGTGCCTCGTCTGAGAAGAAGATTTCTCATAGTTAGTGAGAATGGTTTCTAGTTGCGATTTGTGTTCCTGTGTTCATGGCTACAGGAGAGAAAAATATTGAACAATAGATTGGAGCACCTCTAGTCAGAAAGAAAATGACATTTTTACTGTAAGTGGATAAAGAGGCACTATGAGATCACACCAGCTTTGTGTTATTATTAGTCATTCTCTCCGCTCCTCATCATACCTGTGTGCATGTAATGCAGAAAGAAAGAGGGAAGGGAAAGATACATATAGACATAAGATAGCTACAATAATTGCACTATTGGTTTATTGAAAGGAATGGTTAATGCTTAATTGGTTGATCAATTTTGCATTCCTATTTTTGGGGTAATCTGAATAACTACTTTAAAGATAACGATATGCAATGTAAAAACCACTGTTAATTTCCTACCATCTTGTTTTGAAATTCTGTACCATTTGCACTATGTTTAAAAATTCTCTTTAAATTAGAAAATATTTCACTAATATCAGAATCAAGCCTGTCTTCTGCTACTTTCTAAGCTTTCAAAGAAAAAGCATTATTATCTGTCGTCTTGGGAGAGACACAACTGTTATTTTAATGTAAATCCATATTTGTTGTTTACTGTGGTTCATTAGTGATTGTAAGTTGAGGTTTGAGAGCTTGATGTACAAGAAACAAGTTTATTGTGCGAAATGAAAGGAAATTAAAGACTGAGGTAGGATGAGACAGGGCAGGATGGACGGACAGAAGATGCAGTGACTCTCATTTACAAGGAGGAATCCTGAATCCTTACTGGCATGAACTACAAGAGAAATTTTTATATGACAGCGATGCATTAGAAGTTCTACCAGTCGTGTATGCAAATAGATGGCTCAGCTAGATGGATGAAGACATTGCTCCTATTGTTGGGCTCAGGTGAGAAGAGCTGTGTATCAGGTTTGTTTTGACACAAGCCTGAATAGAGACACCATCTGCAAGGTGATCCTTAAACAAAATTAATTCAGAGGAAGCAGAAACTGATAATCATGGGTACCTGAGATAAATGTAACTCATCACCCCTCTAATCTCTATAACATTTGGAAGTGTGATCTCACAGTTGCTTTTTGAATCTGAAAGTATGGGATATTTCAGTTGACATTTGGGTTTCATGGGAAATAATTACTCTCTTAGTTTTAATCACAGGAATTTAATAGAAAGGAAGGCCATTTTATATTGGGTCAATTAGAACATTTCGGAGGTGATATAGCAATCAAGTGGGGCTTTAAGCCTAAGTTGAATTTTGATAAGCAAAGTAGACACGGGTGGTTAAATAGAGGAAGTGGGAGAATGAACTTTGTAGAGAGAGGGCCTGAGCCTTGGGGAAATTATAAGGACTGCTTTCCATCACTAAGCAGAACATTTGCTTCAAATATGGGACCTACAAAGGGATGAAATGCCAGCGCTCACCTGCACAGTGAAGAAGAGATACCCAGCTTGGGGGCCTTCAGACCCTGACATCTTTTAGAGGTCATTGGTGATGAAATAAATAGAACCTGTGAACCAATTAAGTGTTGTAAAAGGAGAAGCCAGGAAGTGCCTCAAAGAGACACTTCAGAGACCAAGAAAAACAACATGAGCATCTTTGGGGATACCTTGAATCCCCAATGAAAGATGTGACAGTGATTTTAGGATCTGAATCTTGATTTGATCTCACAGGAGAATAGGAGCACATCCATACACCTTCTGGCATCATCCTCCTGAACCCACAGAAAGATGACTGCTGTGGTCCTGCAGGGTTTGCTCTGTATCCATTGAGGACATCAGAACATGAGAAGGATGGGTAAACATACACCTCCAAGAAAATTACTCTGAGGATTGACCAGATTAAAATGCCTGCTTAGGCAGAGCGCAACAGCCGGGGTTTGATCCCTGGCATGCCATGCCAGCCTGGCCCTCGGGATGTGCTGAGATGGCAATGGAGACTGGGCATGGTGGCATATGCCTGTTATCCAGAGCTGAGGAGGCTGAACACAGGAGGATCACTATGATCGGATCTACATAGTGAGATGCTGTAGACTCTGTACTAAACACATAAAAAAAGAAAAGAAAATTCCTCTGTCCTGGGACCTGAGAGTGAGGGAGGGGATGTCCTGCTGACATCCATCAGCAAGTTAACGTGACAGCCATGACTGTAATGGAGCTTCTGGAGGAAGGCTTCAGGGACACCAGCCCAGGGCTCCACCATAGTGCAGTGGTAGAAGTAAGGTATGCACCTTTTTCATACACCCCTATCCTGCCATAGGGTGTTTTGGTCACTTCTCCAATAGAGTGACTCCTATGCCCTGGGCTACGCCTCTGTGTTATGACATTGTCTCCAGCCTCAAAAGGACTTGAGGAGACCGAGTGTCCTTGAGATGCAGAAACAGCAAAACTTGCACACTCTTCATCGTCATCCGGGCCATAGTCCTTGGCGAAAGGATCTTTCTTTGTGGAGCCAGGAAAAACTGGTACTGTGAGAAGAAGTTGGAAGCACAGGATGGAAGAATTTAGATCATTATGCTCTGGAAATCTAAATCATGAAGAAGTACTAAAATTATGAGTATTCAGATGTAACAGAAATAAATTCGAGTCTTACTGTTTAAACTTATTAGGTACAGATTGAAAAATGAATTTATTTATATTTCTTTTTTAAGTGTTTGGTACAGGGTCTCATTATACTGCTCAGACTCATAGTGATTCTCCTGTTTCAACCTCCCAGCGCTGGGATTACAGGCATGTGCTACCATGCCGGGTCCCTTGTGGCCAGCTCAAAGCCCCCAGGGGCGAGGCCAGCTGAGCATGTGGTGCCTGGGACCAAACCCCAGTCCCTGTGCTTGCCTAAGCAGGTGCTTAGTGTGCTGAGCTATCTTGCTGGCTCTGAAAGCTGGATTTAGAAAGACTCAGGAAGCATATTATCTGAAGGGTTCTAGCAGGGCAATAAAAACCAAATAGTACCCTGCTACTTTTTATTTACTTATTTTGTATCGTTGTCAGTAAGAAGGTCAATTTTTCATAAAAAAAGAACTGCTTTTCCCAGACGTATACTTTTTTTTATGTGTGTATCCTTGTAATCCTCTTACAGAAAGCATAAACTTTTAAAATACCTTTGACCATTGAACTTCAAGCTCCAGTAGTGGAACTTGAAATGCAGCAGTGGATTTGGAAATATGGTGACTGAAAATGCTCAGATCTCTTGACTGAGGAGAAGCCAGTAGCACAGTTACTTGATGAGTGTTGAAGCCCAGCCCCCTCCTTTTGTTTTTTGCAGGATTAGCCTCTACAAGGGTGGAACACAAGAAAGTAGGAAATGTTTTATTTTAGAATGGCTGAATACGCGATCAATACTTATCATGGAAGTCGCTGACATCCCATTAAGAAATGTTCAACTGCAATTTGGAGAGACGTATTTGGTGGGTTGCAAAGGGAAGTCCACCTTCCCTCGAATGGAGAAAGCGGTTTCTAATGAAACTCAAAATTGAGTGGAATTGGTCCAATCTAAAAACTCAAGAAAGAAATTTAAGTCATTTGAAAAGGCCTCAGTCAAGTTTTAAATCAATAAGAGCTGATTTATTATCTGAGGCATACAATGAAAACTAAACTTTCACTGGCTCTCAATTGTTTATGCCATTAGAATTTTTAAGTTTTAGTTAAACCCATACAAAAGGACAAAAACTACACAGAAGGCAGAACCAAGCATCAGTGAAGATAGTTTGGAGAAATACTGTCTTCCAGTTTCTTTGTCCTGGCATTCAAGGTCTTCCTGTCTTCTACTTGGTACACGCTTGCAATCCACATAACAGGACTATAGATGAGCATTGGTTCCTATTTTTACATTTTCTGTGTCTCCCAAGAGCCACAGACCAAGGCTGATGGTGATGCATCTATATTCCAATGTAAATTTCTCTTCCCCCCCTTCTCAAAGTTTATTTTTGATGGATGGCTAGAAACATTTTCTTAAAGACATTCTGCTATATATTTTAAGGGAATTTCTTTTTTATTTTCAGTATTTGAGATCTTATTGGTTGTATTGAGGATTAGTACACACGATTCACTTTGCACACCATTCATAACACACATACCAAAAAAACCATGTAGTGTTTTTTAGTTATTCCAGTGACTTTCCAGCCTCAAATTCAGAGGCAAATTTTTCTGTAAGAGGATTAAGTACGAGCGTTTTCAAATGCTGACAAAGTGTTGCTTAAGTACCACCAATTCACAATTTTTTTTATCACATGTACTACATACTCTAATTTTTGATCTTTTGCAGCACATTAATGAAATGAAGCCAAACGGACTACCACTACCAAAGATGTTACTGAGTGCACACGATTCTGACAAGGCAACAATCAGGAAGTAGTATTCTTTAGGAAACAATTGTGCTAAAAACATGGGAATAGAGGTCAGAATCCCAACTCATTGCATTTTTTAAGTGTAAATGGTTTGGGTTTTTTTTGGAGATGAAATCATTCTCTGGTTGTGTATTTTTTGTACAACCAGAAATAGTGGGATAATGAATTATGGCAGGCTTTGACTGTACTGGTTGTTAGCTTAACATTCCATAGGTGGGGGCTAGTTTTACAGCCTACAATACAAAGCATACTAAATGGCAATTAGGAATTGCAGTCATGCCTTTCATATGTCTTGGATAATTTAAGGAAACTTCTTGCAGAGCTGAAATCTGCAGGCCACCATAGTCCAGCATGTGACATCTACCTGAAAAAATCTCCATGTCACTAGCAGGGGCTATGCTCTGAGAGACTGACTGTGGAAGAAACAAGACTGCTCCTGCCCACAGCAGGGCACAGCAAGCACAGGTCCCCAGAGTGGCTACCTGGGAGGCACTCCTGTTGAGGACATACCTGCTATCTTTTTCATGTTCCTCATCCCACATAGCCTTCTTACTGAAGACACTGAAATATACATAAGCCTTTGATTAAGGGCCAGCCAAATAGCTCAGCTGATTAAAGCACCTGCAAGCAGGCACAGGGGCCGGGGGTTCGAGATAGCAGTTGAGACTGGGCATGGTGGCATGCGCCTATAATCCCAGTGCTTGGGAGGCTGTAAACAGGCAGATCACTATGAGTCCAATCTAGTAGTGAGACCCTGAAC
>NW_004524582.1:25607217-25609174 GCF_000260255.1 Octodon degus
AAAAGAATTCAAAATTAAGGAATTGTGATAGGGCCTAGAATCATGGACCCACACAAAGGTGCCTTAGGGCCTTGCACAAAAATGAGAAAGCAAACTCATAACCACACACTAGGAGTATGTACACCCATGCATCCATTCTTGTCAAAGTGAATTGTGACTGTTCTGGCAGGAATGAAACCAACGTAGCTACATCTGTCAAAGGGCTGTTCAGCCTCTTAAAAAATTTGACATATATCAGACTTGGGCTTGGGTTTCTCCCAACAGATTGGATTCAGACATTTCATTGACTACATCAGCTTCTGTTAATGTGAATTCAGTGCACATTCTTATTTCTACCACCGCATATTCCCATTCTGCCAGACCTGGGGTGATGAGAGTAGAAGCTGGCTTATAAAAATGGCTGAGGCACTTTACCCTTCTGTGAGTGCCACTTCAGGGTAGCTGCTCCTGTTTAGGACTTAACATATCAAGGTATTACCCATAGGTAGGTTTTACCCTTTAATCTCCTTGACCATCCAATATTCCATTGAGCATTTTCTTGTTAATTCATTTCTGGTCTTTCACCTTCCAAACTCCTACAAGTCAGGCAAGTTCTTCACCACTGTCCAAATTCCAATTATAATTTGATTACAGGAAACATCACTGTTGGTACAAGGTAGATAAGCAGATGTGCTCTTCAGATCTCTGCTCCCTGGGAAATAGTTCCCTTGTACCTGTCTGTTAAGACAGTTTACTAGGAGAGCTTCAGGTCAGGTGACATTCACCAGCGGCTTCTGCTCCTACTTCGAGCCCCCAGGATCCTCCTGGCCAACCATGTGTTCACCTTCTGTGTGCTCTTGATGCAAGGTGATTTGGAAGGTGGGTGTGAGCTTAAGGAACCTTTGAAAGAATGGCTGGATTTTCTCCTGATCGCCCTTGCTGCACCTGACAATATTCTCATGACAAGATCTGAACAGTGTGTGTACCTGTTTACTATACCCTGTCATTGTGCAATTCAGATTTGCTATCCACATACTCTTGGGACAGTGTTCCTTCAGGATGTGGGTTTCTCTCCTTGAGGGGAACTTGCAAAACAGAAGTGAAAGGGTTAAATAACATCCATTTATTGTAGGCAGTGGCAGAGTTGTGATTCAAATCTATCCTCTCCCAGCTATGTTTTCCTTCTTAGATTCATTTCTCTTTGGCTATTATCTCTCCTGGCCTGGATGGCTCGCAGACCTAAGCTTTCATTCCTGAGAAACTTGACCTTCTGACCACTGTGCTTTTCCCACTCTCTATTCATCCTTTCACCATCCCAATTGGAGGAGGAAGTACCAGGAGATGCTCACGTATGGGATTCCACATGGGTTACTTTCTGCTTCCTTCAGACGTGGACCTGACCTGAAGATGCATCCTTAGTGAATAAAGTGTCTCGTGCATTTATTGTTACTGGCATTTTCACTGTAACATACCCCCACCTTGCATCACTGGAGATCTATTTGTCAGGTAAGGCACAGCTTCAGAGTACTTTCACTGATAAAAATATAAGAAAAAGGAACAAATTGGGACCTGGTATATTTTTCCCACTAGTTTTTGGAACTTGTTTAATCCCACTTTGTTTCAGCTTGAGACAAATTTATGCAAAAATGTTCTACAAACAGAAACGATGCTTTCTTGAATTTCTAATATGTCTCTTCCATGTATTAAATTACACATTTGAGACTGTTTCCTTGTAGACTTTTATTTTTTCATTTCATTTCATTTATTTATTTTAAATTAATTTTATTGAGAAAAAATAGCAATGAGAGAGTTACAAAACAGGTTAGTAAGACAGAATAATTAATACATTGGATATTGTTGTCTTCATAGTAATTATTCACAGTAAAAGATGCATACATGATATCTTGTCTAAACATTATTAGTACAAATCTTTCCTCTCATTGAACTAAGAAAAAGTAGCTGTATATCTATCCTAACT
>NW_004524582.1:25611221-25622252 GCF_000260255.1 Octodon degus
CAGATCAGCGAGCACCGGCTTGAGGGGTGCAGAAGGCATAAGTGCTGGTGCTTGTTCATCTACATCATATTGGTCCAGGTGCTCTCTTAACAATACTGGAAAGCTCATTTTTAGCATTCGGTAAATCCTTTCCTCAAGAGTCTGGCTCTGAATATTCTTTGAGGGAATCTCCAACATCACCAGGGCTTGTTCACCTTGGGATGAATTGCATCTGGAAGTATGAGGTATTAACCCCTTCAACCAGGAGCATCCAGGTGTGGTGCACAGGTGTGGTGGCCTCTCTTAAACTCTGTTGAGACCCCATAGGAAGCTCCCGTTTAGGACAGTTTGCAGAAGGTCACCAGGGGCCCGTTAGTAGAGCTCAGCTCCTCGTCAGTACTGGACTCTTCAATGCATTTCCTCAATTCTCTTGTGCTTCCTACAACTCAATCAAATTACCTGCTTCTAATTCCTGGCCTCAGAGCCAATTTTTAAAGAACTAAAACAAAGACAGATATTCAAATAAAAATACACATTAGATTTACAACCAACCCATAATTGTTATCTTCCTCCTATGCATAAAAGGATACACATTAAATAAATACTTATTGAATGGAGACAGGAACTCATTAGGAATTCTAAATAATGGTTTTATAATTAAGAATAAGTGATAACTGAAAGTTCAGAAAAGGCTGGAATTCTGTGAAAGAAAATTTCAAAGAGGAAGAACGGAGTAGGCTGAAACAATGGAGATAAACATTTTCTGCTGTAAAATATTTATGACATAATATATCATTTTTAGTATTTTTTAAGGACACAGTTCTATGGCATTGAGCACATTTACAATGTCATGCAACTATCACTCTTAAGATTTATGCTTTTGTTTTTGGCACCCAAGTGGAACCACTTCCATGCTTCCTTCACGTGGCTCCTGCCTCCTACCATACGGGAACAACCTGAGTACCAGTAGAAAGACCAAGCAGGGCCTTAGACACAGGTGCGCACAGGCATAGAAATTGAAAGTGTGCTCTTGACCCAGAAAGGAGGCTATTTAAAGCAAAGAGAATGATGAGCAAAATTTAACCCTAGAAGTGCTAAAATGGGATAAGACACATCTATTGGGTTTGCAGAGACAATGCTCCCATAGCACGCAGGCACTGTGACTCCAGAATCCATCTCCGGGGCCCACAGAACAAGTGGTAGATGAGAAACTAAGTCCAATGGTTCTGCTCTGGACTTCTGGGAAAGTTTTCTTCCATGATCATTTGAATGTGCCTACTGCATGGAACACTGGGCTGAAACTACAGAAACGCTCCAGTATCTTTCCCTACAAAGAGTGAGGATTAAGCCTTCTCTTAAGTGAATGTTTGGCTGACAAAACAAACATGTAAAGTGTTTTTGATGCATGAAGACCCAGGCTAGGACTTTGCATATATTATTTTATTTCTTTGAAGTAGGAATCCCTGTCCTTACTTTATAGATATGGGAGTGAGGAAGTCTGCAACATTGAGAGGAATTGAGAAATTCTTCCATGGTGTTTCAATACTACGTATATACAGCATAGCCAGATTAGGCTAAATTGTCATCTTTTTTCCACTCTTCTTCCAGGTAACTTTGGAATTTAGGCTGCCCCATAAGGCCAGATTGATTGGAAAAGTGGGAAGGAAAGATTATGGAACATGTATGTAGACCTCAGATACATCTTGGCTTCAGTGACAGGACCATAGATTTCTGGATGGTTCATTGTACTGTAGCAGGTACATGAGTTTCCAAAATACAATCACTGCATATCTCAGGTGAGTTTCTCTTAATGACTCCAGAAAATCAAGATTGCATGTTGTGGGCTAATCTAGGGCGCCTGCACCCCTTAGCTAAGGAATCCTTTGCCTCCTGTACTTGCCACTCTATGTGAGTTCAAACAGTTTGAATTGCAGCTTTTAAAAATTCAATTTACACTAACTTAGCTAAAGTTAAACTTCACAGAGGTCAAGATAGACCATTTAATTAAAAAAAGAGTTAAGAGACTGACTACACATAGGCCTGACCTAATTGAAATATTCATACAATATCTTTGGAGTTTAGTTTGTATTTTTCTTAGCTCAACTCTTCATTCACAGACATTGATTTTATTTATAGATGAGCCCTAGCCATATGGTCTAGCATGACTCCCTGCAGATCAAAGAGAACATTGCACCAGCTAAACAGCTCCAAAGGGGATAAAGACCACTGTCCTACAACTCACAGTCCCAGTACTGACTTTAAGTGTGCTTGTTTAGGTTACATACAGAGAAGGCTTTGGAATTGGCCACCCACAAGTAGTGGGAATAAGAATGAAGAAGAGAAGATCATTCTTCATACTAAATAAGCAAAAAAAATATTGGATGTTTAAAAGAAGAAATCAGAACTCTCATTCCCTTTTGTACCATATATTGTACAATTTTTAATTGTCTATCTCATTTACCATAAGCATGGTTTACATTCATATGTTTCTTTATCATTTATCCATATTATACATTTATTGAAAATTTGCTAGTTAATAGGAGCTCTACTAGATTCCTAGGTCAGTTGATGAATAAGGGAGACAGTTTTCCCAACTTCAGAAAACTCAGTTTATCAAGAAGCTAGTGATTGAGAAAACATGATGACTTTTATAGTAGGAGACATATACATTTGTAGGGTTCCTTGGACATCTAGGTAGTGATATTAATACTACCCTAGAAAGTTAGGAATGCTGTTGCACACATGGAGTAGATGTGGATATAAAGGTAGCTATGGATCATAACTGGTGCTCCCTGGTGTAGAAAAAAAAGTCCAATTTGGGCACTATTTCAAGTAGTTACAATAATGACCCATGCAAGCTACTTCATTCTGCAAAGAACCGCCACAGTTAGTTGCTTATGGTGGGTGGATGAATAGATAGATAGACAGACTGACTGACTGACAGACAGGCAGACAGATAGATAGATAGCTAATAGATATAGAGATCTATATACATATATAGATCCATAAAGCTATCCATTTATCTACTGGCCTTATGGATTGGAATAAAAGAAATATGAACGATCACTATGACAAACCACACACCAAAGGGCACTTGGTCTTGAGTGGCATTATGGAGCTGATCGTGCGAGACATAAGGAGCTCCTATAAGATTTTAAAGTAAGGAGGAACAGTCTGGTCTTTTTTGTTGTTGTTGTTTCACCTTAAAAGACAACAAATATTTTATTTTTTTAAAAAAATAGAAGTAAAGGATAGCTAAGACCTGCTTTATTTTAAATTCAGTAAAGACGAAACTGATCTTTCAAAAGTAACAGCCTTATAAATCTAGCCAGCAAACAGTTGTATAACTGAAGTAATTTATTAGCATTAAAGAAATTAAGAGAATGTATTAAAGAGACCCTCAACTCTGCATGGTTATATCCATGAGAGACAATACAAAGGAGGCACAGTGAGGGCTCCACAGCAGTGAGGAGATGAAGTTGCATCCCGCAAGCTGCATTTCCTCCCAGAGTTATGGTATGTCTTTGCAGTACCGAAGTTGAAAATGAAAGCTGCAAATAGAGGGTAACTCCCCTATACAACCTTCTAACAGACTTAGAGTAGGTTTGTGAAAATCTGCCCTCACAAGTAAACAGACCACAGATCAGGTGTTGATCTGAACATAAAATAAAACTGAAAGTCAGAAGGCACATTCTGGAGAATATATTCCAGCAAATGAGTGAAAATGAAGGTACACTACTACCCCATGAGGTAATAAAGTAAACTTTTCTGAAACTCTTATTCAAACCTTAACAAAAAAGATAGATGTTTAAATCTTAGTTCTTAAAAGTATGATAGGCTTTTTGTTATTTAGTTCAAAAAATGTTTTAAATTCACAACATAAATAAGACAAAAGAAAATTCTGTTCCATGGTGACTGTTCTCAGAGATGCCTCACTTGTTGCTTCCTCCTAATGTACCCCTAAATACAAAGGGAACCAGTTGGCAATGGTGCGGAAGATCCACTGTGGACTCAGCAGGCCTCCTCATCCTGTGCTTCCTCTGGATGTGGTGAATCTGGTGCTTGACTTCTGCATTCCCCTTCACTGTCCAACCCACCTTCAGCTCTGGCAGCATGAGGCCCTGGGGAGAACTGCCACGGGCTTTATCTGTGGGAACAGCCCCTTTCCACTGGGGTAAGATAGTAAAAAATGCTTCTTGCCAGTCTCTTGTTTGAAGGTATTCCAAAATAATCTCAAATGCATAATTAACCGCCAGAACTTTCCAACTATTCATCTTCACAAAATTTCCAAGAGGAAGCTGGGCATGATCAATCCCATAATCCAAAGCTTGTTTATATGTGAATCGCTTATGATGGTTGTGATCTACCAGTCCTCCAACCACATAGGCCTTTGACTCATCTAATTCCTGCAGGATGTTAGAGGAGTCTGATGTAAGATAGACCAGGTCTTCTTCTTTATGAGTTCACTATAGTGCTCTGGATTGATGTGGATATCCTTCCAGTTGACCCATCTTTTGTCATTGTCATCCATGTTCTTTTTCAATTGGCCTCTATGACTTGTTAAGTAAAACTGCACAGGATGCAGCACTCTTCAGTTTTCTGCATAACATCTCTGAATCTGCTTCTGAAGTTTTTTAATATCCTTTAAGACCATCAAATCATGAAAACTACAGCCAATGATAAGGCACAGTATACTATGGACAACTTGTCTTCAAGCAAGTTTCCTGTCATTCCCATCTGAGTTTGATTCCAAATTGACACTGTAGCTCTAATTTCTTTCTCTTGTGTTTTTTCCTTCTGCTTTTGTTTGCAGAGTTCTTGTTGTTATTCCCATTATTTCTGCTTCATTAGCTTCTTCATTTGGTGTTTAGATACTGGCTCAGCCCCTTCATTTACTCTTGGTTTCTGGCCCTCCTCTTGTTCTACACTTAAGTCTTGCTTTCTTTCAGCACCAGAAGTCTCAATAAAATCTAGTGTGTCTAATGACATTATTTGATGTCTCTGAAAAATGGTCCAAAGAGTGGATGAGAAACATAGAACAAGCTCAGAAGGCCTTTCTGAAGTGCTCTTGAGCTTGCTTGTGAGTCTTCCTTGGAAACTTCAACTCAATCTGGTCTTTTGGAAAGGTCCTTCGACTACCTTGTGCAAGAAGAAATTTTGGCAGTTGAGGGGCTGTAAGAATTATGACTAGAAACCATTAGTAAAGTCATTATTCCTGTCCCAGATGTCATGGAAAGAATAGATACATGGTCATTTTTTTGCTTTGTATGATTCTCTATGGATGACAAATGATTCAAGCATCAATTTGCTTAGGGCTTTGCATTTTCTAGCACACTATGTTCATGTGCACTCTCATTTTAAATAGCAGCATGTTGAACAACAGAGTCGTGACGATTTTCCCAAAGCCATAGACAAGTAGCATCCCTAGCTGATCACAGAAGTTTGCCAGTGAACTGGGCCCTGGACCTGAACCCCTCCTTGTCCCCCTGCTATGGCGGCTTGAGGACAGAAATTTGGGCACTTCGTCTTCCGGTCTTGCTTTGAAACCTTGGGAAGTCTTATCTTTTTTTTTTTTTTTACTTTCATTTATAAAAGGGAGGTTGGAGATGCTAATCTTATGTTCTAGACTTTCACTGAGCAGGATATTATATTATGCATGTGAATAAATGTGTGTCCATGTGCACGGTGGATTTGTTCATTCTCTTAACAGTTTATTAGGTGCTCAGTTCATACCAGAAACTGAACTGTATAATGGGGACACACATTCAAATAAGATATCATCTCTGACACTGGAGAACAAGTAGGGAAATGGAAGCTGAGATGAAAATACAGCGAGTCAGTAGCAAAGATAAGCAAAGGATGCTGGGTTGACACCGAGAAGCCCTTAGTCCATACAGGAGTAGGTAGGGTGAGAGTAGGTTCTCTAGGCAGGGATACTGCAGTGTAGTTTTGCACATACTATAATTTTAAAAGCCATTGACATTTCCAATTACTCTTTTTATGATTGTGAATTGGTATTTAAACACGTGCTACCACTACTACTATTATGATAATTCTCATGGGCTAGGACCAAAAAGGAGTCGATCTAGATTCTCAGCACATTGATACAGAGATGTCCCGGGAAGGAAGCTTCCTTATCCTTTGCAGGTATTTTCATGAAGAAGGGCAGACTTCTTTCCAGAGGGAACCCTGACGCAGGAGCTGGCATCTCTCACCCACGTAACTCTCACCTTTTGCCCCCATCTGCTTTGAGAGGCCCGTGCCATTATAAATCAGCTGGATTGGATTAGGAAGGTGTGATGCTTCCTAACATGATAGCACCTTCAGGACGTGAGAGTGTTTGCCTCTGCCATGGTAGACGACATTCAGAAACATGTTCTCTGAGCTGGAACACTGGTAGGATCAAAGGTGCTGAAATTGAGGGCAGCAAGCTCCTTTCCACTGTTATAAACTAATCTAGGTCTTTTCTGACCATTGTGTTTGTGTTGAACTTGAAGGAGTCCACACTTGAAGATACTGACTAGTCATTTTTTTTTACCTTCCAAAGGAAGTTTCAGTTTGTTCGTATCCTCATTTTTCTTTTCCTTTCTTCTCCTTGCCATTCTCCTCTGCTCTTTTCCTCCTCCCTACTCTCTTCCTGTCTCATCTCCTCTTCTTCCTTTCCTCCCCATTTCTCTTTCTCCCCTTTTTTTTTATCTGTCCCTTTGTTCATACTATCCTAAGAACATGAATATATTGACTAAGAAAAATAATAACATAGCGAAAAGCAAAGTGTTGTGTGCTATGAGGAAGCTAATAGACAAATGCCTTAAGAATTTAGCTTTCAAGTCACTGGAATTTAGAGATAATAGATCTGGAGCCCAATGGGGAGACAGACAGATAACTGCTACTGACTCGTTTGCTTCTTTAGTTTGAAATTCTCAAAGGGCAACCATGAGGATGGTGGTTATAGAGATGATGATCATGATAATAATTAGGAACATATGATTTCATAAGCATTATATATAATAAAATAATTCAGCAGTAAGAGTATAGAGTTCCTCTATTACATCACATTCCATTTCCAAACATGTTTTCTAATTTCTCTGGAAATATTCATTTACTACAACTGCCTGCATAGCTATAAACAGTTTAGTATAAGAGATTTGAAAATTTCTCTTATTTGTTATTGACCTTTAAGAATTATTCATATAGCTGGGGGTGGTAATGTTTGCCTATAATCCTACCTTCCTCTCTCCCTGTGGAAGACAAAGGTTCAACCCCAAACTGGGTGACTTAGCAAACTAGTGAGACTCTGGCTCAAAAATTAAAAAAAGAAAAAGCCTTTGGATTTTAATCTCCAGTACAATAAAAATAAATTAGGCAAATTATTGCTTATGAAAATCATTTTCTAAATTATATATAATCATATATATATATATATATATATATATATATAATTATGTGCTTCTAAAACAACTTTGTTTTGTCAAGCCCACCACTATTCAATATTTTTCTGATTAATTATAGAAATTCTTAAAATATTAAAAGGAATTTTATTAAATCATAACAGACTTTGCATGGTGGTTGGCAGCTAAATATGATTAGAGGTCAGTGTGAGTATCTCATGATACAATATATTTAATCTTGAGTACAGGGCTGGCTGTGAAATTAGAACACCAAAACTATATACCACAAAAGAGCTTTGGAAATGATTCTAACTATTAGGATTACTACAAACAAGATTATATTAGCAAAAGGGTTAAGATATATGTGTTTTCTTTAAGGTAAACAATGCCATTAAAGCAAACAAACACTATAATTGATATGAAATTTTTAAAGGTTATCTTTTGACAAAACAGAGAAGAGAGCTGTGCTAGTCAGTTTTCATACCCTATAGCAAAATACTTGACATGATTAAGTTATAGAGACAAAAGTGTGGTTTCATTTACAGTTCTGGAGTTCCTAGCCAGACCATGTAGAACACTGCTTTGAATCTCTGGGGCTGAGCCAGGTGGCAGTGGCCAGCAAGTGTGTGGCAAAGCTGTGTGCCTCACGAGCCAGAGAGCAAAGAGGAAGTGGAGGAGGAAGTGACACCCAAAACCTTGCTGGGAGGCCCAACTTCTTCAGCTCTCCACCACCTCCCAATAATGTCACCTTGGGGAGCCAGTCCTTAACATGGGCCCTTAGGACACATCCAACATCTGAACTATAGACACAGAACCATGTTTAAAGAAGAGAATAAACATGTTACAAATATTTAGGGCACAAAAACAAGTTAGGGCTGTGATGGTTTTGGAGGAACAGCAGAAAGGTAACTAGAGGGCAAGATACATTTATCTTCATTGAAATTGTTGGGTGGCATAGTTTAAATAAAAGAATTAAGGAAGAAATATGAAAGTATGCAGTATAAAAAGAGCCATTGGAGGAAATAAAAAGTATCTGTCAAAATTGCAGAGGAGGGCCGGGGAGATGGCTCAGTAGAATAAGTGCTTGCCTGGCAAGCTCAAGGGCCTGAGTTCAATCCCTGGTCCTGAAAACAAACAAATAAACAACAACAACAACAACAACAACAACAACAACAAAACTCTATTGCAGAGGAATAGAGTTTTGATTTTTTTTAATGTTTTCACTGATGATGAATATAGCCATCCCATAAATATTTTACATAGTAATGGTGAAGCAGAAATGACAACCAGAAGACAAAATAAAACGTTCAAAACTGGGGGAGCCGGGGAGATGGCTCAGTGGAATAAGTACTTGCCTGGCAAGCGCAGGGGCCTGAGTTCAATCCCCGATTCTGCAAAAAAACCAAAACCGAGCAAAACAAAATGTTCAAAATTGGAGCCTGGGCAGGCACACTGGGAGACTCCAGAAGATGTGGAGGCTGCAGGTGTGGAGAGAACCTCTGGGGGAAGCCTGGCTCTGGCAGAGGTGAGGGGTGGGCAGCATGTGGAGAAATCCTGGGGTGAAAAGAAAAACACATGTGGTTTAACTACTCCTTACACTACATGAAATGCAAGCATTTTAAACTGTTTATGAAAAAACCTTTTTTTAAAAAAAAGTTGCATTAGAGATGATGAAGAAATCAGAAAAGGACATCATCGCTGAGTGATATCCCCAGGATGTAGAGAATTTAGAAGCTGATATGCAGGGAGTGCGTCCAGGTTTCTGTGCGTCCAGGCCCTCCTCTGCAGTGGGGAAGGAAGGAGGAGAGAGGACTGGGTACTGGTCCTGGCAGCACCCTCACCTCTGACCTCTTGCTATTAACCTGAGCTTGAACTCCATTGACTTTGTTCATCGCTGAGGGAAACTGTGTCCTGAATGAGCACTGTGACTCCCCAGAATCTATGAAGAGCTGATGCCCTGTGTCCTGGTACAGGGTCACTGCCGTGTCTCTGTTCTCTTGGTTTCTGTGACTGAGTGGAGGCTCTGACTGCACACGTTTGGTGCCTTCCCTGGCTCCTCTGCTCTTTCCTCTGTGGTAACATCTCACAGATTCAACTGACGTCCTTCTAATCAACCTACCTACATGTTTAGAAAAAAAGCATGAAGAAATGCTATATTGTATGCTTGTAACAGGAGACCATTTGGAGTGAAAGGAAACCAGCTCTTTTTCCACTCCCCGAGAGCCCATGTGTCTGATATAAAAGGCTGCCCCAGATCGTCTATGTTTAAGATTTCGGCTTTCATTCTTTTATCACTAGCAACCTAGAAAAAGGAAAAAAAGAAAACTAAGACCATGCCATGCTGTAAATAATTGACCTAATTTCAGCCCCAGAAAGAGAAGTGAGATTCTGAGTAGAATAAAACCATCTGCAGGAGGAACAGGCTGGTAAGATTCAGAGTTTAGGAAATAAGGAAATCACTTTTATGGCAGGGGCTGAGATGGCAATTGGGGATGGAACAGGCTGGCATGTCACTGGGTCTGTGAGGGGATGGACTGTGGTCTTGAGCCACCACTTCTACAGCTTGCGTCTGGGCATTCTGACCTGGTCAGAAGTGAGCAATTAAGCATTGAACAATGAAATGCTAAACATTAGGGCTCTCTTAATAAAGACTATTGAATCTTCTCATAGAGCCAGAGACCAGAAATAAGTCCCAGGTAGCTCAGAAGGCAGTGCCCTGAACAATTTGTCAGTCTGAACTCAGAAACACCACGAGCAAAAACTAGTTCTGCTTCCCAGGAGACACAAACACAATTACAAAAGGAAAACAGCTTGCTGCTTTAATAAATAGAAGGGAGACAAACTGAAGGGTTTTACTTTACAGTTGACAAACAGGATATTCTTGGTTGATGCAGGCTACATTAGCGATGGATCTGGTGGGAGTGCACGCTGAATTCATCTCTTGATTTTAGACAAGGTGAAGGGCAAAGTCCATCTCTGAGGTTAAGGCAAATTTTGTCATGTGTGCAATGGGACAATTTCTTTATTATAGAAGTTCTGAGGATAAGGTGGGCAACAACATAGGGTTTGGATGCAGACACTGGTGGAGACAATAATCTTTACTTCTCTTTCCACTAATCACAGAAAAACACTTGCAGGTTTCCCAAATAAATAGACATTGGGAGGGGATGAGTTCACTGGATGCAAGATAAATAGAAAAACAAGAAAGAAGGCAGAGGAGATTCAACAATTACAGATAACAAAATTTTCCTTCTTACATTTCTCTGATGAGTTTTTTTCCTTATAAAAGGGCCTTGCAACTAACCACTGGGTGTTGTTCCCAAAACAGCTAATAAAGAAGCAATGGGATGCATTTGAGATGCCAAAAGGAAAAAAAAAAAAAAAAAACCAGACCACCTACGCATATTAATGTAATTTTGGACTTGTAAAGAAAATGTATAAAAAGCTTACCATGAACAGAATGTGGCTTGATCTTCAAACTTCATATTCAAAGTTTCCTCACTTCTGAATGCACTTAAAATGTTTGTCATTTGTTTACTTTTCCTTTAATTTTTTGGATAATTTTCAGTCCTTTCCTTGCCTGCATCTTAGAGAATGGGCTCATGGTGGAGGAGACTTCCCCCTGGGCCAGGCACCACTGCTTCCCTCATCCTCTTACACACCC
>NW_004524582.1:25622507-25627781 GCF_000260255.1 Octodon degus
ACATTTATTATTATTATTATTATTATTATTATTATTATTATTATTGAAGTTAAGTATTGTGCTTGTAGTATGGAGCAGAAGCTCCCATAAAAGGCATGGCAGCCTGGCTTGAGGGCCAGTATCTGCATCACCAAGGTGCTTGCACTTCACACACTGTGGTATTTTGTGAACTGGATGGAAAGCAAGCATTCATCTTTGGAATCAAATTATTGCAGCGTAAGAGAAGATCAGAAAGTTCATTTTAAAAATTTAAAGGTGGTAGCTCATTGTAAATATTTGACTCTTCCTATAATTGGAATGGAAGGGTGGATGTATATGATTTGCAAATAAAACAAAGCAAAGGAAAAATACACATAAAGTGATTTAGCACAAACAGCTCCAATAATATAAATGGCAAGAAAATGTCCTTCCTTGCAAGGATAATGAACAGTTTACAAGCTAAGTAAATACAATCTGCAGCTCATTAAAGCCTTAGCAATAAGCTCAGTGTAGCAAAAGGATCTTATTAGGATGGGAGCACAGGACAGACTAGGTGTGAGATGGATGACTCTGAGAACAGCTGGAGGGGACAATTAAAGAGAAATAAAGAACTACAGGGGGACTAAGCAGCCTCCCCCTGTGCTAGGATCCTGTGGTGTGAGGGCTGTTTTTGGAGTGGGCACTGGCCAGCATCCCATCTCCAAAAGCAGATACTTTAAGAGCAGCCTGCTAGGCACAGAAATGACATTTAGAAATGGTGCAGATTTGTTTCACAGAATCTTTTAGACCCACGAGTTCGGAGATTCTTGAGCCCCAAGGTGGAGACCCAACATATTCTTGACCAGGTCTTTCTTGTGCTACTATTTCCCAAACTCTACTCTTTCAAAAGCCTGAAGACCCGATACTGAGCTGAACTCCCTGGTCTGTGTAACTGCATGACATTGCAGTAATAGAATCCTTTGTCAGGAAATGTTGGGCCAGTGGAAAACACCAGAAATGAGACCGCTGCAAGTGTGAGAGGAAGGATCAGCTCCCCAGGGCTCCATCCAGATCTATAGGAGCTTGTGCAGCAGGAGAGAAAAGGAGGCCATCTGTGAAAGAGAATGAGCAGGAGTGCATGAGGAAAGCATGGCTGAGGAAGGCTGGGAAGCTCATGGCTGGCTGCTACCTTTTGAAATTTTGAAGCCAGAGATTTTTCAGATTCTTGGAGGATTATGTGAAAGGAGGGAGTTACTATGCACTATTCTTGGATCTGGGTGTTGCTACATCTTCGGACCAATGTTTTCCCATTTCCAAAAAGTAGGGCAAAAACCTCACTCGGTGTGAAATCTGAGCTCACCTTTATTTTATTCTTCTTTTTTTTAAAACCAGGGTTCCAATTTAGGACTTTGTTCTTGCCAAGCAGGTACTTATGCTTTCCTGTTCTCTTAAACTAGGCTGGATTTTCATGAATCACTTTCCCAAATCAATTCAGACACAGTTCATTATCATGAGAGTTTGTCCTGCAGGCTGTGGGTATTGGCCTCTCCCAGACTCCCTGAGTTGGTCTGTCGTCCTCCCGAAGCATCTGGAAACCAGGTACAATTTGTTTTAGATGGTAAGAAATGGACATGCCCATTGGGTAGAATCAACACAAGCAACAAAAGAAGTCCTCTTGGTCAGTTTTAGGTATTCCACCTGTAACTGCTGCATTGTTTTGTGGTTTAGAGGCCACAGGTGTCTAGCTAAGAATTTCCTTTCACAATCAGTGTTCACATGTTTGAGTGAGAGTCCACATCACCACTTAGCTGGGTCCTACTTTGTCCCAATCATCTAGTAAATAGTTATGTTTAGCCGTTATCCATGGGAGCTGGGGGACGTTAGAAAAGATTATGTTCTAGGAATTCATGAACTAGAACTGGGAGAGGATCTATTCAGCATTGCAGTTCACAGGGGATCAGTGCACATCTGTCAGCCCACTCAGGGGGGCCAAGGGAAATTTTTGAGGGTGAGTTTCAAGGTTGAAGAGTGCAACAACAGCAGGCAGCATGGAGCAGAGCAGAGAGCCAGAGCACAACAGAGCTGCCTGCATCTTTATCGTATCATTCTTATACAGGTTGTTACCTCATATTTACATTCTTACATAGTGTCATGACCGCCACATCCATGTTTACCTGGGCTGCATCATGGTTAAAATGCTGTATCCCACTGTGGGCCTGTGTTAGACCAGCAAGGTCATGCCCTCAAGTGTCCCTGAGCTTTAAGGCCATCTGAGTGGTTCCCCACCACTACGACAGTGGTTCTCACACTAGAACATGTGTCAGTATTGGCCAGAGGTTCTTATTTCGAGTTTCTGATGCAAAAGATCAGGGCAGGGGATGAGAACCTACATTTCTAGCAAGCAATGGCATGGCTATTGCTTCCCAAGAGACCATGTGAAGATCCACCAGGCCTTGCCATGAGGAGGGGCGCTGATGACAGGCCTGGGAGAGAAAGTGATTACAGGGAGCACAGCCCTGAGGAAGCACTGACTCAGAGTAGCGCTTGTCCTGAAGCCCGGCTGCTGTACTCACCATGGGCAGGGAAGGAGAGTGCACCACACACTCAGCAAACGGGAAGGACAGGAACATGCTGGACACCTGAGAATGCGTGGGTGTGCCTGAGGGCTTTCAGGGCTCAAGAGGAAAAACTGATGTCTTCAGTGCAAGGACTCAGGAGGTCGTTCTTGGCAGAAAAGGGGCAGCAGAGGCTGTTATAACTTCTGGAAGATGACACTGTGGGGAGTTTGCAGGGAAAAAGGTCAAAAGAGGAAAACATGACACTCCACTGCCTGGTTTCAAGTCTAGACTATCCCCATTTACTCTCCCAAACCTCTCTGACACACAGTTGCCTCATCTGTGAGGTTGGGAAGCTGCAACCATCTCACAGCTATTAGAAGGACATCTCAGACACTTAACTACTGGCTACTGTATGAAGTGTTAAAGTGCTTTTATCCATCATGAAAAAGGTGGCTAAGGAAGACCAGGAATCACCTGCCATCAGTTGCATCTGATACATGTTGTGTTCAAACAAAAGCTTATAATGGTTGAATTAAAATAGTTATTGAGAGAAGTACTGGCAACAATGAACTGCAGAGGGCCCACAGACTCTCACTCTTTATTACAGGGAAGGGAGAAGAGGCATGCCAAAGTTGGGGCAAAAGGTACAGCAGATCGTATAAATAAGACCCTTGCAAAGAGTTAAGGAAAATTCATCAAACTTCAAGGTTCAGTCCTAAATTCCACACCATCCTCCCAAGTAAAATAACAAAAATATAACCATCAAAATGAGAATAGCAGTGAAACCTTACTGAGGACTTTTTTCCTTTTAATTTCTGTGTGGCTTCAGCTGCCATTGGTTAAAATATACTTTACATATGTGCACATATTTGTCTTTGTATGTGTGTATTGTTGTTCGTAGGTATTTGCCTCATCCGACAATACTGTATAGTAAAAATATTTTTACTATCCCAACTTAATTTGAGAAATTGAGATACAGACAAATTTTGAGTCATGTTGGAATCATTGTATTCTCAGGCTCAGGCATAAAATATAATATTCAGTATTAGATGAGTCCAGAGTTAGCTCTTGAACCATGTTCAACTTCAGCTGTTTGTACCTTGAGCATTTATACCTTCATTGTTTGAGTATCTTAAATACTTGTATACTTTTTATGTAACAGTCTACTTGATTTTTTTTTTTACAAACTTTCTCTATGTTTCCTGGAATTTTATCTTCTTCCCTTGTGTGCTGTCTGTTGAGAAATACATTTCTGATAATGATCTATAAGAATCAAGGTGGTAGAGCTTGATCTGTCAGTTCATTTGTTTTCTTCATCCAATTATGTAGGCTTGGAGATAATATCAGCCATCCTGTAGGGGCATTAAGTGAACTACTGATTTTCTGGGTAGTCAGGTTCACTTTCTGAGTCAGTTATCTACCAGTTTATCATCAGTTCAGGCTTCACAGGACAATAGCCTGTCCTATTCTCAGGGGCTTCATGGCTTTGTGAGATAAGAAAGTTGACAATGAAATGCTTTCAGTGCTTTGGGTGGGTAATCCCCACCCAAATTAATCTCTTCCTCCACTGATTTCCTTTTATTCTAGTTATGTCTGTTTGCCTTTCACTCCCTTCTATCACCTCCAACACCAGCTTCAGCACCTCTTCCATTCTGTCACCTGCATCCTTCTGAGAATGAGCAATGCCCCAGAGCTGAACATTAGGAAGCATGTGAATTTGGTTACTGAGATGCATTACTCTAAAGGGACCAAGTCATTGTAGTTTGTTTCTTTGAACTAAAAGTCTTCAAGGGATCAGCAGCAGCCTATATTGAAATGATTTCTGGAGGCTGTTGTGGTGGAAAGGTTGCCTGAACTTCAAGATTGAAGTCAGTTTGAAATTTATAAGTTTAATGGTTTATGGTTCCTTAGATACATTGTTGAAGCACAATAATATTCTTACCTTCTTCAGGTGAGTTTTTTATGGATAGAGAAGAAAGATGTCCTCTATTTAGACAATCTACCTCTGTTTTATAGTTTCTGGTGCTTGCTTCCATAGCTTGCTTGATCTTTGAGATTATAAAAAACAAATCACTTAAATAATCTCTATAGAACTGTTTCTCCCATTAGCCTATAAGGCCAAGAGTCCCTTTCTCAGGCACCATTGCATCTGCAGCATTCATATCAGTGTCTGGGAGTAAAATGTGCTTAAATGGCATTTCCCAAATTTAACGCCAGTGAAATGGAATAGGGGCTGTTGGGAATCAGGCTGTGGTTGTTCAGCTTATACAGAAGCTTAAGGAGGTCATGGGATGTGTAAATATCTGGTAAAATATTATTTCTGAGTGCATCTGTGGCAGTGTTTTAGGAGGGGATAAATTCTTCAGTTAGTGGACTGGGTAAAGTATATTGCCCTTTCCGATGTGGGAGGCCATCGTCCAGCCTGTGTGCGACTGAAAGAACAGCAAGGTGGGAAAAAGATCACGTAGAGACTGCTTGCCTGGCTGATTGGGGACTGCAGGTTTCTCTGGCCTGTGGATTATACCACTGCTGTTGCAAATGCCTGCCCTTGGTAGAAGATGATAAGATCTCCTGATTATGTACTTAAAACTATACTAACACAATTTTTTAATCATTACAATGAAAAAAAAATTCAGATTGTAGAATGCACAGGGCAGAAATGGGAACTTTCTCCCAAATTTTATAAGATAATACCTTATAAAATAAAATAATAGGGCCCTGCAAGATAGCTCAGTGAACTAAACATATGCTTAGGCAA
>NW_004524582.1:25628281-25640148 GCF_000260255.1 Octodon degus
GCACTCGATAGACGTCATCATTAGGAAATCTCTCATTAGTTCCGTCACCAATTTCCATCCTGAGTCCCTCACACCGTGCTTCACTCCTCAATGTTATATTCAGTAAATCAAGAAACTGAGACTTGGTGCGATATATGGAAATTAATGATCTCAAGACCCGACTTTCCAGATATCTGGGGTTTTGCAAAGAGGAAGCCAGCATTGTTGCTGCTGTCAGAATGGGGCAAAAATGATAGGTTCTGACCGAGTACAAACTACTAAATTATCATGGCCCAAATTCAGCATGGTTGAATCCCCAAAACAACAGCTTATCTTCTCCATGACCACTTCCTCCTTCTTCCGTATCCCAGACCTGGATACCTTTCCCAAGCACACAAGGGATCCCCCAATCAGCTCCTTGTGTCTTCCAGTCTCAAGTCAGAGGGTCCCCCCACCTCCCTGCCATCAATCCTCTCCATGTCTTCAGAGTTCATATCTACCCCAAAGCCCCTTTTACTTTAGCTTTCTGCCACCCTGCTGATAATCCTAACAGAGAAAAGGAGTCACAGAAGCTTTTCTTGGGCTGAGATCTCTCTGCATGCTTCTTCCTCACCTTTTAGATGAGTGAGTGGAAACTGGGGGTGACATTGCAAGGACCTCATATGGGATGATGATCGATCTCTCCCACAGCGAGCAGTCAGGGAGGCGCTATCAAAGTGAGGTCTGGCCTGGTGCTCCCTCCCTCACAGCCCCCCTCAGCCTGGTGACTGCAGGGGACCCATGTCCTTGTCCCTTCCCTTTGTTTTTCTTTTCCTCTTTCCTTGCCTCAAAGACTATTGTCATGTTCTCACAAGTTCAGACTTTCCTTGATAACCAAGCTATGTTTTCTGATATACAAATTAGATACCTGGGAGATCATTTACTCCTCAGCTTTTGAAAAATGTATCTCATCTTTCCTCTTTTTTTTTTTTTTCCTGAAAGACAGTAAATTAAGGCTATGCTCAAACTGTCAACTCTGATACAAATTTTTTCTTGACCCCCTGATGAGACTAAATTCAAAACCAATTAGCTACTTCATGACTTTCACCTTTGATGGATGGCAGCAGTTGCTTTTCTCCCCCTAGGAGAAAAAATAAGAATCGGAGCACCAAAAGGGATAAAACAGCTCTTGGATCAGAAGTTGTTAGTGTCTACAGATTCCACTGATTACCTGGGGCAAAGCTGTAGTATTTTTCTGGTTAGGAAAAGCCATTCAGAACAAATAGTGCCAATGTCTCCTGTAAAGATAAGAAAGCCATTACAGAGAGTTGGGTGCCTTTCACAGAGTCACAGTTGCGTGGAAAAAAGAAGATCTGAGGCCAAAGCAGAGATGGGATTTTTCACGTGGTGTGCTACCCAACACCCTTGGTCATCTCTGTCGCAGCTCAGGGCCTTCTTGGGAGTCAGCACACAGAGCTCGTTGTTGGGCACAGAAGATGTGTGTGCTTCCCTGTGGGGTTTAGTAGATGTCAGAGCCCTGAATATTTACTATCTTTCCCTGAAAAGTGAGTTTCAGTGCTGTTGACTTTCCTTTGGAGCCCTCAAGCAGCTGTAGCTCACTCTGTGCATTGTGCAAAGAAAGGGGTTAACATGGATCCCACAGCCCCATTCTCTCGAAACTGCTGCTGGTCTTAGTTCAAGTTACCCTCCCTGTGGCTGCATTGAATTCGCCTGCTAGTTCGGTTCCTATTGATTAGGGCTAAGGCAAAAATTACTTCTTCTATTAAGGCTTCTTAAAGATACCCATCTCAAGACCTAAAGTCTACTATAAGTCTACTGGCTGTGATTTACTTGTATTGGTGGGACATATCATTAAGATGATGCATAAGAGCATGGATTGGTGGCTCAGAAAATATCTGGCCCCCAAAGTGGACTGAATCACCAGAGCCCAATGTTGCATTTTAATTCTGCTCCATCCAAAAATAACAATATGAACCACTAATTATTTACTGAGTGGAGGGTTCTGTGTTAGGAGAGCACTTACTGTGTGCGATCATTACCACTGTGGCAGCTATGCAAGTGTAACTTGGAAGCTTCTAAAAGAAGAACCTGGTTGACAAAGGACCCCACTTGGGCTTCTCTGAAATTTATTGTCACACTCTTCTCAGGCTGTGCTGTGAGCCAATGGCTAAGGGTGACAAGTGAGTTAAGGCTAGTCCAGTCTTGGATACAGATGGGTCAACTGACAGGTGATTCTCCTACCGGACTCCCTGAGAATGACTTCTAAGCCTTTCTTTGGCCTTGTGATCATCCCCGTGGCTTCTGAGACCTTACCTTCTCTCACTTCACTGGGATCAGACCTGCTTCTTAGCTTTTCTAGCTCCCTAATTTCTTTTATTGGCTTTTGCCCTATCAATATTTTGACATCATGTGCAGTCTTGGCATCTGTATCTTTGAGGACCTAGACCACTGGTGGCACACCTATGGCACAAGTTCCACAACAGAGACAAAGACCCTCTCTGTTGGACGGGGAGCCCAGTCACCCCAGCATTGTTCCAGCAGCCAACTCAGATGACAGCACACATAGGAGCCAGAGGTGTGCCCAGAAAGGAGAAGCAGAGCCAGGGGACGATGCCACAATCAGATGGCATTCAGTGTCTAGAGAGCTCACTGCCGGTAATCTAGACTAACAAATTCTTATGGCTATTCTGTGATACCGGTGCTATTTTCCTTGAATTCAAATGAATGAAAGAAAAAATTCAAAGACACCCTGAAATCAGCAATTGCAGGGGCTGGGGAGACAGCTCAGTGGCCTAATCGCTTACCAGAGTTTGATCTCCAGTACTGCATGCCATGCCAGCCCCTGAAATTGAGCATAGTGGCACATGCCTGTAATCCCAGCACTGGGAAACCAGAGACAAGAGGATTACTATGAGTCTGAGCTTTGTAGCAAAACTCTGTACCAAACAAATAAATTACAGATTAAAAAAAGATTTTTAAAAATGAGCGACTGCAATTGCAAGACCTATGTTTACAGCCTAGTTCCGGGGGATCATGAACACTTCCACTTTAAACGACTTCCCTGTGTTTTCTGGGTCTTCACTGATACATTCAATCCTCAAAAATATGCAGCTCTAAACCACTCTAAAGGGATAGAAGTGGACAAGTGAGAAGATACTTACAAATTTGCAATTTGAATAAAGTAACCTGAGAAAAGTGTGAAGTGATAAAAGTACAGAATGAGATATTTCACATGCCCATTCAAGAATGTACAGGAGGACAATGTAGATACTGTAGACTGCAGGTAGAGGAGAATTTGGGGGCCGAACATTGTCCAGTTCTTAACAATTATGGCTTACAATATGGAAGGGGAACTTGGCTAAGTGAGCTGGATTAAATTCAGACATAGACAGGCCAGTGCGTGAAGCCCGGTTCACTACCAGTGAGCTCCCTGTCAGTCAGAACTACAAATCCTCTTTAGAAGTTCAGTAACTAAATGCTGTTTTTTCCTCTTGGGTATTTACTCTCTTTTGATGTAGCCTCACATCCTAGAATTTGATTTTATTTGTTTGTTTTGAGTTTTCTTACAAAACTGCTTTGCAGTCAACCTGTATTTTCATAGCTAATATAACTTTTGGATATTAATTTGTTATTGAACCTCTACCTCAAGTTCATGGCAATTATGTCAGCTCCTTATCATTAATTTACACTATGCATTTCATCGATGTATCAAACTGTGTTGGTCCCTCCAAGAGGATGCAAGAAAGCTATTTTTCTTAGCTTCTGCTCAGAAAATCTTTCTTTGTAAAGACAGTAACAAACAGAAAAGCTATGAGACAGTTCACACAGAAAATGTCTTGTTTTGTTTTATTTAGTTTTGCTTCTGTTTATTTGGTCTTGGTGCCAGGTATTGAATCCAATTCTTGATGTATACTTAGCAAGCCCTTACCACTGAACTGCATTGGTGTCTCAAGGTCCTACTTTTTATTGGTTCAAAAAAATAGAAAGAAAAAGAAAACCTTCTCGTTTTCATGAATATGACACAGGCACAAGACTTGTTTTGTTTTTATGCTTAGAATCCAGTAAGACAGCTCTCTAACCTGTTGCTTTTGATTCTCCTCTTGTCATGTTCCATTATTACTGATGCAGCAGGTAGGCCACAAAACTGAAATGTACGTCATGTGCCACAGGATTTACCCCTTTGAGATGATGTATGCAAGCAGCGTGGTTTGAACAACAGCACCATGCATTTCTGCTGGTCTATGGAAAGGAGAAAATAATGCTTCATTTGTTTTGTCTCCTTCTCAATTGTTTCTTTTTCACTTAATTTCTAATGTATTTCCTTTTTTATTTCTTCTTCCAATTTTGCATGCATATGTCTCGTAATGTGAACAACTGGTTGGAAGACAACACTGTGTATTATAACAAAAGCTGTGAAACTCATATTACTTTAAGTAAAACTCTGCATCACTTGTAATTTTTCTGTTTTAACACTGTTTTGTGCTCTCTTTAAAGAAGAAAAGGAAAAAATGCATAATTCGGTAATTTTTTTGAGTTTTTTTTTCCGTTTGTAGCTCCACAAAGGTATGTGACTGCCACTATGAACTAACTCCAGGCACCTTTGTCCTTCCAGGATGAGCTCTGGTGCCCTTTGGAGTCATGTCAGTTTCCTTTTAGTGTCCAAGGTTCACCCTGATACATGTTTTAACTGTAAATTTCCTCTGCATCAATCCTTGTCACAGAAAAATGGAAACATTTTCAATTCTAAACCTTGTTTTCACGTTTGTTACCTTGCATTCAAACTGAAACGAGCGGCAAAGTAAGGCCCCAAACCAAGTTAATAGTATTTCTAGTCATCGTTCTTTAACTTAGAGAACTCATTTCACTGATTTTATTTCAAATCAACTTTTATCAGTGGATCAGGGACGGAAGAGGAAAGAAATCATGGACAGTAATTATATAAAGTAAAATATTTCCATGAAAAGTAATAGAGCTGCTTATATCCCTCAATTTGCTGTAGGTTTCAGAAAGTACAAAATCAAATTTAGATTCATACATAAGCATGCATTCATGCTGCGCAAGCACTATTTTGAAATACCTAACTTACGCTAGCTTTGTCTACACGCTATTATCTTCATTATCACTACGATCATTATTGCTAGGGTTAAGTTATCTGGCTTAGTTTTCTATCTCTCATGGGTTTTACTATAATTTCATGATATAGGTTGTTATGAATGACCAGTGATACTTTGAATATTGAGATATAAAGTAAAAATTTATGTGTGTGCGCGCACACACACACACACGCACGTACACACTCCAGAGTATAATTACATGTGTTGGAATAGAACATTTACTGAAAATCTTTTCTTTTACTCATCTTACTTTATTCTGTGTTACTTTGTTTATTTGTTTGTTTCTGGTGAATGTGCCTGATGAACAATGAAAATTTGCAGCAAATGTGGAGAATTTCTCTAGAGAAATGTGATGATTTCTCTAAAACTTCATATCCCTTTATTTCCAGGACCACCCATTATTCTATACTTAGGGAAGGAATTAGTCAATATTTGCTTATTTCAATGACATTTCTTTCAATTTGGGGATATCGAGACCACGTACATTGGGGAGAAGGTTATCCTTTGTTTTATCTTCATTTTCATGACCTTTTTTATCTTTAGTTTTTTCTGTCTCTCAATTTAGTTGTCATCTTTGCAAACTGGATTTTTTTTCCTAAGATTAGTTTAGATACTGGCTATGCTAAGAGCTTCAGCATGTTTTTAAATTATGGTCCATATTCCCTCTAGGAGATATTGGCAGCCTGAAGATTTTTGTGTGTGGTGTGTGTATATTGACCCTGGGACAGGAAGATGAAGAGAGCATCTCAGGGGTGGAGGCCAGGAGGAGTTCTATGCATACTTTAATGTGGAGAACCATCTTTCCCACAATATAATCATATCCTCCAAAGGTCAACAGTGCCAACCATAATGAACGCTAAGCTATTCTTTAAAATATTGCTTTTATTACTTAACAGCATAGCTTGGTTGAATAATCTTCTTAATAATCTGGAATTTTTCTTGGATCACTTCCTCTTTGGAGAGCCAAGTCAGAAGGACACTGAAACAGACCCAGGATGGGAGGAATGGAGGGCTGCCAGGAGCCAGAATGTTCTACCGCATATGCATGTGGCCTTGTCAGCAGACAACCCTCCCATCTCCTGCCCCCAGACAGTCTTATGATTGGTGTCTGGCCAGTGCCTCCACCATAGCTCACATGAGATTCTGAGACAGAAATACTAAGTTATTCTCAGAATGACTAGTATGGAATTGGGATTACCAGGCTCCCATATCACATTGCTGTCATAAATCTGGGCAGGATTGACGAAAGTTCATGCAAGAACTTTTGGTAGTATTTTTGTCTTGTGTAGCCCTGAATGAAACACGAAATGCTTTATTCATCATTTTCCTATGCTAAATTTTTGAACAAATAGAGGGTATTCAACCAATGTTGGTGAAAACTAAGGGTAAACTTGAAAGGTAGGAGGAGAAAAGAAGAGCAACCTATCCAAAAAAACTAAAATGACTTACTTAGTAATGGGCCTTGAAAGTGTCCAGTCATTAGTTTATCAAATATTTACTAAATATTTATAATTTTACACACAGCTTTAAAGAAAGAACACTGATGGTCCCACCCTTCAGTAGCTCAGAGGCAGGCAGATGTAACATAAATCGAAAGCAAAATCATACAGACATGTATTTAATTCTATGATAGGAAATTAAACATTGTGTGGAAAACAAGGAATGTTCTGAATTCCTTCATTTGGGAAACAAGATTCCAAAGAGAATTAACTATCAAAGGTCAGTTGGAAAATTAAAAAGAGGGCTGAATCCATAAGGGCAGAGGAGGTGACAGACTAATTCTTCTTAGTGTTGGAGACAATAATACCTATGTGGGAAAATGTTTTCTTATTTTTTGTTTTGTTTTTAAAAGAATGTATAGACATCCATGTCATCTGTGGCTGATGGTGTCTCTGTCCACTGGGCAGCCAACAATTGAGGTCCACCATAGAACGCGTGGTGGTCAGTGGTGCTGTAGTAGAAGTGATCTTGTCATGCTCAGACAGGCTGCAATGTGAATGGTGCAGATACTGTCTTCTATTTTTCTTTCTGCCATCACACTGAGCTAAGATCTCATTGTAAAAGCTGCTATGAAGAGTGAACAGCAAGGCTCAATTAAGTCACCACAACCTCCAGCTCCTATGAAATAATACAAGGATGATACAAAGTATTGATGTTTAAAGTCATTGAGACAGAGGTCTTTATTATCGCAGCATGATGTAATGGGAGTTTACTAAAGCAATGTTCAAAACTATAAGCATCCCACACTGCCAATGGCTATGGCCATTTTAAATGTGTAATTGAGCACCACATCATTACATATGAATAAGCACATGCACACCAAATTCAAACTGATGCACAGCTAAAGTGAGAACTGGAATTTCACATTCTCACACTATGATCAATTATAGACTCCTCTGTCCAAAGAGTCCACAGCAATTAAGAGTACTGTGATCGCATAAACAAAGAGAATAGTTGGTGTATATTGTATCATCTGGTAAGAAGAGATACAGGAATTAAAGCATTGACATTAAAGGCTGTTGATGGTCACCCAGGATCGCAGCTCACAGAAAGGGTACCTGCCTAAGGTCAGGCCAACTGCAGCAGAGGAAGCTTCACTACTGACTGGCCCTGGTTTGGGCGATTGAATGTTTTCAATATTTGCAATTGAGATACTCATTTTTTCCTAGGTGGTTCATTACATATATGCTCCTGTGCATCCACTGTGTGCTCTGCAAGCAAATGAAATGCACCTCAGAAAGGTCTGCTGAGAACTCAAGTACGACTCATTGAGCACCAGAGAACTCGTATTTGGTCAGTACTATGGCAGATAGCCTAGAGGTATCCACGGTAACCCTTGAGTATTTTAGCCCTTGGTGCAGATCCTTTTATTTTTCTTTGTCTATTCATTCACATATAACTTAACAGGAAAATGTTGAAAGTGTACAATTCAGAGGCCCTCAGTACATTCATAGAGTTGTGCAGATATCATCATAAACTCATACTGCCGCATTTTCATCATCTGAAAGAGAAATCCTTTATTCACTAGTAATCACACCTAGTTCCTCATTAAACAGGCTGCCCTGGAACCCATTCAATTTTCTGTCAAGCATTTGCCTATTCTGAAATGCTTATTTGAGAAATTATGAAACTATATCTAACTTTTATATTTGGATTCTCATATTTAGCAAAAATATTTTTATAGTTCATATATGTTGTGACGTTCATCAGTAGATTAATTCTTTTTATACCTAAATAATGTTTGTTTTCATGGGTTTTATTCATGTTTTGATAGTTATTCATCTCTTGGCTAATATGAATAATACTGATATAATCTCTGTATAGAAAATTTTCTAGGGACATATGCTTTCATTTCTTTTAGCCTAGTAGCTCTAAGTACAATTGCTAGCTCATGGCATATCTTTAAGTATATCATTCTGAGGAAAAGCTAAACAGCACAATTTTTTTTATTACCAACAATTATTTTATTACCACATTCTCCACATCCTCTCCAATATTTGTTATTTCTCCATTTTAGTTTATACTAGTCATTCTGGTAATGTCATCTCATTACAGTCCTGATTTGCATCTCCACTTCAACTAATTATACTGAACCTTTCTTTCATGTAATGTTTTGCCACTAGTAAAAGTTCCTCTGAGAAATCCTATCCATTCTTTTACACATTTTTCATCGGGTGGTTTGCTGGTTTACACTACTTTATTTCTTAACACATAATGTTTTTAGATAAATTTTGAATTGACAGCAAAATTGAGGGGAAGGCACAGAGATTTATTATGTACTCTCCATTTTTATAGACGGTTTCCTGTGTATCCACGTCTCCCTCACTGTGGTTTGAGTGCTGTGAAAGTGATTTTTTAAATGTGGAAATTAATTTAATATATATTCTCTTCTTCTCAATTTTTATTCCAATCCATGAACCTGCATGTCTTTTCATTTATTTATTTTTGTCTTTCTATTATTTTTCAGTTTCTTACAATGGCATTTTACTGTTATAGATATAAAAATCCTGCATTTTTTGTTACATTATTCTAAGATTTTTGCCTTCTTTGATGTTATCTTATATATTTAAAATGTTAACTTCATTATCTCATTAAATTTTTCTTTTTTTTTCTTTTTTTGGCAGAACCAGGGATTGAACTGAGGCCCTTGGGCTTGCCAGGCAAGGGCTTATTCTACCGAGCTATCTCCCCAGTCCCAAATTTTTCTTAATATGTGTTTCGCATATCTAATGGATTCATCACAGAGAACTGGTAAATGTTAAATAAAAGAGTGTAACTAATAGCTTTATATTAATGTCTACATTGCTAGACTTCTTTTAAGTGGAATCATTATGATCATAAAAAAATAATGCCTCTAAAAATAAAAACAGTTTTTTTCCATCCAATTTGGATGTTTGATTTTTCTTGCCCAACTGTCTTGCTCTTATATAAAAAATTAGAAGGGATGAAAACAAAAATACTTTTGTTGTTCTTTACATTCTGAAGAAGTCTGTCGATCTTTCAGTTTCTGTATTATGTTAGTTATGGATTTTTCATCAATGCCCTTTATCAGGGTGAAGAAGCTTCTTTCAATTCTTAGTTTGTGGAGTGTCTTAACCAGAAGATGGTTTATATTGTGTCAAATGTTTTTTTATGTGTACATTGAAATAATCAAGTAGTTTTCCTTATTTTTTCTATTAATATAGATGATGCAGATTAATTATTAATTAGTGTTGTAGATTAATTAATTACAGAATAATGTAATTGAGCTACATTGATGGCTCTCACATGCCAAAATAACCTGCCATTCCTCAGCCAAACCCTACTTTTATATGACTAAAATTATTTTAATGTGTTGTTAAATTTGATTTCCTGGAATTATTATTTTTTTTCAGAAAGTTCATGTCAGTATTCTTGAAGGACAAGGATCTATAGCTCTCTTTGGGAGATGTGCTTGTCTCATTTTGACATTAGAGTATTGCTAGCTGCTTAGAATGAATTAGAAAGTATCACTTCTGATCTCCTCCTCCCCTTTCTTATGGAAGGATTGGAGGGTGATTGGTCTTCATCTTCCTTTAAACATAGATGCATTTCATCAACAAAGCCATTTGATCTTTGATTTTTGTTCTGCAAAGGTTTTTATCCCTTTTTCAATTTTTACTTGTCTTAGGTGTGTTTGAGTTTTCTGTTTATTTTTGAGCCAACTTTTATGTCTTTCAATAATTGTGAGCATTATATCTGTGTTGTCTGATTTTTTTGAATCTTACCATTTATATAGTTATTTTATTGCTTGTTTCTGTAAGATTTCCAGTAATATTTAATCTTTCATTACTTGCTGCAGTATTTTTCTCTTTCTTCTCTCTTCTTCAGTCAAGTTTGCCTGTCAATTTTCTTGATCTCTTGAGAGAACTTTCTGTTTTGTTGATCTTTTTGTTTTATTAGTCTACTTATCAATTAATTCTACTCTATACTTTGCTACTTCTATTTTCCTGTTTGATTTGGAATAAGTTAATTGTTTTTTTCCAACTTTTTAAGTTGTATGGTTAGGTTATTCCTTTGGTTACTATGCTATGGACCCCAATGTGTATATGGAAATCCTAACCCTTCTTGTCTGCATTTGGAGACAGGCTGTGAGGAGATGATAAGGAGGCAAACCCTGTACACTTGTGGCTTCTGTCGTCATAAGAAAAAGATGTCTGGCCACAGATCCCGAGGGGAGGATCATGTGGATACCGATGACAAGACAGAGATCTGCTAGGCAAGAGCAGGCCTCACAAGAACCACTTTCTGCTAATACCGTCATCTTGGCCATCCTAGTTACAAAGTCCTGAGAAAGCAAATTTATGTTGTCTGAGCAGCTGGTGGTCTTTCCTAGGGCAGTTCTCGTACACTGATGTGAGCATTCAGCTTCTTCAGCTTTAGTGATTCTCTTACTTGCCCAGAGGAGCTATCTGGGATTTTTCTTTTATAATCTTAGTCATTATATTCAAGTCTCAAATTTCCCTATTTCATATTTCTTTCTTTTTATTAATACTTTTCTTTTGATGAGATGACATTTTATGGGCTCTGAGTGTTTTTTTAATCTAATTTATTCTAATCCTTTATGTCCTAAGGTGTCACATTCTCAAGAAGCATTTCTTGCTCCCACCTTTGTCCCTGTGTGTCCCGGGTGCATGTGTTCTCACAGCTCATGTCCTGGGCATCGCGAAGAGCCAGCGCTCACCACATGGAATGGCAATTGCTTGTGATCCACTTTGTCTTGGGCAGCAATTTCGTAAGTCATGTTCCGTTTTATTACTAGCAACTGGTGATGCTTGTCACAAATGCTGGAAAGCAGTCATTGTTTTGGAAGGAAAGATAAGAAATAGATCATTGTTTCATGGACATGGTTTTGTCACAGTAGAGCACAGAAAGATCAGGACAGAGGATGCAGCGGATCTCAGTGGCCAGCACACAGAACCAATGTGTACTCTTTCATTATGTATTTATTCCCTCAGGATGAGTTCATCACTAAAAGGTGTTTCTCACAGTCTGAGCAATAACTCCCTGAAGGAAATATATCTTTGTAAAATGCAGAAGACACATGAAACTTTTATAATTATGGGAGCAGTGGGCAGAGTACCATGCTAGAAATATAGGCAGATTTTTCAAATATGGGCCGTTAAAAGGAATGTAGCTTAAATTATCTATAATGTCATGAAAATCTTCGTAGTCATAAAACTAAAAGAAATAGCAACATATTTTGTGACTATGATAGCTTATTATATTTTATGCCTTTGTTAAAGGAAAATGCTT
>NW_004524582.1:25641339-25647636 GCF_000260255.1 Octodon degus
GGACTGGGTCTGGGGGCTCCCGGAACTCGGCAGAAAATCCTACTCGGCGGGCGGGGTGGGGGCGGCACTCATTTTATGCCTTTGTTAAAGGAAAATGCTTGCAAGATTTTACTCAGATTATGAAAATTGTAAAATACCAGAAATGTAACTATATAAATTTAAATATATGCGTGATTTAACTGCTAATAAGCTATTATAAATTTTTCTTCTCTTCATACAACTTTCCCTCACTTTATAACCAGACACTACATTTCTATTTTGTTTTTGCATTTATATATGCATTTATAGTTTAACAATATTAGCATCATATTATTTGTGCTAATTTTATTCCCTACCATATTTTTTAAATTTGTCTAAATTGCTTAATATTATAAAAATTTTTATTTTATTGTTTTGGTATAGTATTATATACTTTGTTCAACAATTCCTTCTTTAGGGGAGCATAAATTAATACCCCTTTGATGTTATTAATACATAAAAGTAGAAATATTAATAATTTAAGGTAATTTTTTCTGTATCTAGGGCCTTAATGAATTTTCTTACAGACATGTAGTGTTTCACACACCCCTCCCCCTGGCGCCCGCTCACTCTGTGCCTCGGCCCCCTGCGCTTGGGTGTGAGTGGAGCTGCAGGCGCACAGACCGAGACTGTGGACCAGCAACCAAGCATGCGAAGTGGTGAACAATAGCTCTTCAAGTCTGCAGTAAAAAATGGTCTCCAATAAAACTGCATTGCAAACAATAGGAAAGCAACAAAAAATTAAAATTGGAAAAATTAAAAAAAAATTGAGGAAGCAGAACTTGAAGAGTTTGTGGCAGAAAAAATACTGATCCAACGTGTAGTGAATGGGAAGATGGAGTATTTTCTGAAGTGGAAGGGATTTACAGATGCTCACAGTACATGGGAACCTGAAGAAAATTTAGGTTGTCCAGAGTTAATTGAAGAATTTCAGGTAAAGAAAAAGATGGTACAAAAAGAAAATCTTTATCTGACAGTGAATCTGATGATAGCAAGTCAAAGAAAAAAAGAGATGCTGCTGATAAACCTAGAGGTTTTGCTAGAGGTCTTGATTCTGAATGAATAGTTGGCACCACAGATAGTAGCGGATGACTGATGTTTCTCATGAAATGGAAAGATTTAGAAAAGGCTGACTTGGTGCTGGAAAACAGGCAAATATGAAATGTCCTCAAATCATACTTGTATTTTATGAAGTGAGACTAACATGGCATTCTTGTCCAGAAGATGAAGCTCAATAACTTACATCATATATATATATATATATATATATATATATATATATGAATTTAATATATAATATATATATATATTATATATGTCTTGGTTTTGATTTACTAGTGTGGAAAAAAATTCTAATGAAAATCAAGTTTAATATGTCCATTTTGAAAGTACTATGGGGGTGTTGGGCTTTGTTTTGAGTCTATAGCACTGGTTACTTTGAACAAATAAATAAAGCTTTTGTAGTTGCATCCTTTATCAGAAAAGACCATTTGGTAGCCTGAAACATTTCCTCTGCTTTTCTAAATGTTGGGGGAATTGTCTATAGTCCAAATCAGAACTCATGTTTTAGCTCATGTTTAAGGACCACTCTGAGTTTTCTGTTTGTGTGTGTATAAATAAAATTCTTATGTAAAAAAAAAGAAGAAAGAAAATTTGTGTTTCACTTTTGATGGTTGAGATAATTTAATATTGTTGGTACATAGTCATTTTATCTATGGTTTTTCAACCATACTGGAAGTTATAAAATATTCTATGCACACTTTAATTTTCGTGTTTTCATAATTATCCCTCTACTGTTATTTTCCATGTGCATTTGGGATCTTTTGTGATATTTCATATCTTTACATGTGAAGATGCTATGGAGCTCAATTCACAGATCTTTGAAAGCTTTAACAAAATGATTTCATGTGCCACCATAACATGCGTGTCTCCAAACTGTGTATATTAATTTCTGATATCTTCCTTAAACTGGACCCTTGCATAGCTAATGGTCCATGAGATCTGTCCAATGTCTAGATTTTTATCTCAAACTTGTTATGCCAAAACAAAACCATGTATTCCTACCTACATGCAAGCCTACCTCTAGTCAGATTATTTTGATCTCAGTGGCAAGCCTAAACTTCCTGGTACATAGGCCAAAGTGCTTAAAATCACTCCTCATTTTTTTGGCCAACATTTACAAACAATGAACCATAAAATCAATGTTCCAAATTTTTTCACTTAGAGCCCCCCTTAGTGATTGATTTCCGCAGACTTTGTTGTCACTACCAGTAAACAAAAGCCAGCACTGCCGCCTGTTCCACTGCAATCATGCTCGGACTTCCTCTGTCCCAGCTCTGAACATCTCCCCAAGGCTCTGCACAAACGGTTTCTCACATAGATGCCCGTCTGTGCTTTCTAAAGTGATGACACCCATTACCGCTCAGTGCTGTTTTTCTCATGAAGAGGAAGGACCAACGTCCTTACACGAGCTGCCAGGTCTCATGCTCCTTGAGCGTCCTGTGCCTCCTTTCATTGTCATCTCTGTACTTCTGCCCCAACCCAACCCACATTCCTAAATATAAATCTGTCTTGCCCCATTATTTGTAGAGAATTTTGCAGTTTTGGAATCTTGGCATTACTTTTCCATCTTAGTGTTAAAACTATTTTTTTCTTTATTCTAAACAGACCATATAAACATTTTTATTAATTTTTCAAAAAAGCCTGTGCCCTTTTTCTTATTATATTTGTCTTTATGCTTTTATAACCTTATTATTATTAATGGACACTCCGTTTTGTCCAATTATATATTGCAAGTATTCATTTCTACATATAATGCAATAATATTTCACAAGTGACATTTCACACCAAGTTCTTGTTTCAGGGTCCTCTTCTGTGCATTGTAGAATGGTCTGGAGCACTCATGTTTGCACGTTCGGTACCCAGAGTGTTACTCCAGTTATAGTCCTCTAAATTTAGTATACCTCTAGGTGTTTCAAATGTATTATGAAACACAGAACTGCTCCTGGTTGTAAAGAACTGGTCTGCACATATTGCACAGGACTGAGAATGCACAGATTGCTTTTGCAAAAAACCATATGCAGCCCAAGCTTGCTTTGTCTGAATGTTCTCCATGTTCCATTTCATCATCATTGGATCTAAATGTAAGATCATATGATGGTTGGCATGCTGTCCATAAGAGGGAGCATGTCCAATGACTTCCCCAGAGCCTAACACAGACAAAGATAAAGTCTATGATTCTAGGTAATCATAAATCCTCCAATTTGCATACTATAGCATGAACTAAGTACTAGAAAGGACATAGATCCTGGATACCAATATCCTGTGTTAATCACCACTCACAGCCTAGTGCACATAAAATTTCAGTTTTTTTTTAATAAAACCCAAGTTGAAGTAGTTGTTTTGTAGAAACCTTATGAAATTTAATGTTGAAGGATGCACAATCCCTAGTACACTTTAGTTAGTATGTGGTAGCAGCTTTTATTATTTATATAAAATCAATTGTATTTGATAGCTGGTAATTGATAGCTCATCATCAGACCTGAGTGTGGGCCAATAAGAATGGGAATTGAAGACTTTTGGTCAGCATTTCTCTGGAGTATATGCCATTTATGCCTGGAATATTAATTGAGTGTACAGTGAAGAAATTATACAAGAAAGTGGGTTTTTTTCCAAATGTGTCAAATGTGGACTCTCTGTTAAGATACTCATTAACAGAGAAAAATCAAACAATAATATGATTAAAACATGTTAATACCTTGTGCTACAATAAATGAATGAATTAAACCAGTTAAGGGAATAGATTCAGAAGATTACTTTTTGCATTAATTCATATAAATTTAAAATTGATCTGATAAAGGTTAATCCATGTATCATTTTTGTATGTATTTAGTACAGGGTCTACAGGGTCTCACTACACAGATCGGACTCATAGTGATCCTTCCTGTTTTTCAGCCTCCTAAGCTCTGGGATTACATGCGTGCCACACCATGCCCAGCCTCAATAGCAGTCTCAGCACACCCCATGGGCGGGGCTGGCAAGGTAGGCCGAGGATCAAACCCCCCATCCCTGTGCTTGCCTAAGTAGGCACTTTAATCTGCTAAGCTATCTGAACGGCCCAATCCATGTACGATTTTACATGGCAGCATCAATTACATACAGTGATGCTCAGTCTGTGATTTCAAAGTTTTCATTAATAAAAAAAGTCACCAGAAATTTCCTTTTGGAGTTGGATACTTATTTTATATATAACCTTTAACTCAAATCTAAGAAACATTTAGGTGGAAGTCATGTAAGTAGTTTCTTTCTTTGGCTACTAAAATGTATAAGTCAGCTAAGCAGAGAGTTATAAATTATTGGAAGCTGTTTGGAAAAATTAGGATTACAGGGAAAAAAGAAAATAATCACTACCTGGGATGGGGCTTCTATCTCCTGTAGGACCCAATCCATGGAAAGTTGAGGGCTAGAAGTGATATGAAGAAAGAGCTGGGAGCAGGGATCTATTCCCTACACAGTCAGTTTTAATCTTTGAGAACATTTCAAAGATTTTATAAGATGCTTTTGTTGATACTTTACTAATATGAAGCCTCTCAATGACCTATTCTCAAATATGAAAAAAATCAGAATTTGGGAAGGGAAAAAGAAAAGAAAACTATATATTGATATATTACCTGTTTCCTCTCATTCATTTTTCTTCATTAAGAAATAAGACCCAGGAGAGCTTCCCGCTACCCTGTGCCAGCGGAACCTACTACTGGTACCAGCCCAGGCACAGCATGGGTGAGACCCTTTTCCACCCCCTTGGGATGACCCCCACCACTCCGCAGCACCTCCCCGACCTCGCCCGCTGAGTAGGAATTTCTGCTGGGTTCCTGGAACCACCAGACCCAGTCCTAGCCCAGGGCTGGTGAGTGTGTAGGAGAGCTTCCCGCTACCCTGTGCCAGCGGAACCTACTACTGGTACCAGCCCAGGCACAGCATGGGTGAGACCCTTTTCCACCCCCTTGGGATGGTGGCTCAGCTCAGGCTGTCCCCTCCAGGCTCAGCTCAGGCCTGGCATACAGGCCTGGGGTGAATCCCTGCAGCTGCAATTCCTGCAGAGAGTGTAGAGGATAGATCCAACCAGCTAGTCCAGGAGCAGAACATCTTGCCACAGGGGCACAATAGGTTCACCCTCAAGGGCAACAGCGGGAAGGAGCTGAGCACAGCAGCCAGACCCAGTGAGGCACAGCTGGATAAATCCAAAATTTGTAGATCTGAACATGAACCTCAGTACGTGCTAAGGTTTACTACGACAAAGATCTACAACAAAGGTCAGAAGACAGTGCTACACAAAATGACGAGAAGGAACAAAATGCAATCTTAGAATCCAAGCCCACCCGTAACAAATGCAGAGGACACTAACACAGAACAAACTGGGAATCACACAGCTGAAAGCAATTAATCAATGGCTTCTGAAATAAACAGTTGCAGAAAGGTATGCAGGAACTCAGATTGGAAATAGAAAAAGAAATCCCTGAATTAATAACATCTACAGTAAAGAATCAAATGCAGAAACATATGGAGGAAACCCAGTGCCCACACAGAGCAAGTGCAGAGGACACTAGCTTGGCTCAAATGTATGAATTAATAGCTTTGATAGTAAATAAGCAACAGCAGAAAGATATAGAGGAACACAGAGAGCAATTCTTTTCTGAAATAAAAAAAGAATTCTTGGAACTCATAGCATCTGAAGTAAAGAAGCAATTAGAGAAACATAGGGAGGAAACCCAATCTAAAAAAACCACTGCAGTAAAAGAATTTATAACTGCTTCTAAAGAAGACATTGATAAAAAAAAATAGAGGAGATTAGAAAAATGACGGATTCCTTGAATGAGCAATGCAGGAAAGAAATAGATCGCATGAAGCAGACTCAAAGAGATAGAGAGGAAATTAAAATCTCAATCACAGCTTGAAAACCGTTTAAGTGAGAGTGAAGACAGAATTTCAGATCTTGAAGATGCTGATGCAGCTAGGGAAAAGGTAAGAAAAGATCTCTTAAAAACAACAAGGATGCAGGAAAGAATTATCCCTCACCTGCAAGGTGATGCCAAGAAGAACAATGTGAGACTAATAGGCATCAATGAGAAAGAAGGAGTCAATACAAATGACATTAAAAAATATGGGCAGAAGTTACAGCAGAAAACTTCCCAAATATGAGGAAACAGTCTGATATTCAGCTAACTGAAGCACACAGAAAGACAAGTAACCTGAACCCAATGAAAAACACACTGAGACCTA
>NW_004524582.1:25653199-25657496 GCF_000260255.1 Octodon degus
CATCTTGTACAGCAATTAACCACTAGATAGAATGTATGCAATGTGTTAATTTTTGAAACTGTCTTACCAGTTTGGTTTGAAACTCTCTCAGTGCTATTTATCAATAAAATTATACTAAAAAAAGAAATAAGACCCAGTGTGATGAAATGACTTGCTCAAGGTCACAGTTATTTTCTTTCAAGGCACAGCTTAGAATTTAATCTCCCCACATGTAACCCGTGCTGTTTCCCTCCACACTTTACTCTCTCTCCATGTCCTTAATTTTCTCCCCTGGTGTTTAAGTGAATAATGCCCAGAAAAGCTCCAGCAGCAAATGTATCATCAGGCTCCTTTAACAGTGCATCCTGTCATTGTCCCACCTGATCTCTAGCCTAGAGCCCGCACCAAATTACTGGGGTAATTTGAATGGACTGTTGCACCTGGAAGCTGCCTGCCTGCTTCGACCCCCCTCCTTCACACTACACCATTGTGATAGCCAAGGTTGGCCACTGCCAGCTTAAACTACTAGTTTATCTTGAGTCCTGGAGAATGGAAGTCACTTCAGGGGAAAGGATGATGAATCACATGACAAGGAACAAATGTAACTGTGATTAATGGGCCCTTACACAACAACAAAACAATTGAGCCAAGTGTGTGCAGAGATAACTAGAACCACAAAGACCCACTTATTGTCTAAGTGGATGTAATTAACTTCAAGCCCCGCATTCCCTGGACAACTGATTACAGCTGAACCTTTCCATTGTTGATCTTAAGGACAAGGTTCTGGCTTCTTATTTTAAATGCAGTCTATTAAAAAGCGTTTTTCTCCAATGCAAGGAACTGATAAAATGTCAAACACTAAGATAAGGCAATTAGAAGAAACACAATTATAAGTAACTATGCAAATTCACTCAAATTTCCCTTTTTCCCAAGGAAGTCAATGGGGGGAGTAAAGAGCAAACATTTGACTTATGAGGCATGATCTTCTACAAATATTATAATTCATGAAAGTCTGACTGCTTACCTTTTTTTCCCTTTTGTTCTAGGATAAAGAGAAAAGGAGATTTCAGAAAATGCTTGATGACAGTAACTACGATGAAAGATTTCTATTTGTTCCTCACTTGTCACTACCTGTTGGACAGACATCCTCTTGGGGCCATGCGTGTACATTTTTCTCATTCAGAAGAAAACATTAATCTCTTTCCTTGTTAGAAGGAGTCACTGGCTTAGGTATTTGTGAAGGTACAATGGGTTTAGAAATCGATCCTCATATTTTATACAAAGAATGCCAAGATCTTAGATATTTGCATCTACTGCAATCTTGCCCACTTTGTGCAGTTACCTAAGGTTTTTTTTTTTTTTTTTTTTTCTGTATTTTAGGGAATGGTCTATAGGGTGTTCAGGGTCTCATTACTAGGTCTGACTTGTAGTGATTCTCCCATTTACAGCCTCCCCAGAGCTGGGATTACAGGCTGCACCACCACACCCAGTCTCAATTGCCCTCTCAGCACACCCCGGGGGCGGGGTCGGCATGGCAGGCTCTGGGATCGAACCTCCGGTCCCTGCACCTGCTTGTAGGCACTTTAATCCTCTGAGCTATTTGGCTGTATTTAAAAATAATTCCCAAACCCTTTGGAAAAGTTGGGGGCTTTCTTAATATTTGACTTGTGCTTTGTTTCCCATTTTTAGAATGGTTTGTTTACTTTAAAAAAAGAAAAAAAGCATAGGTTTTACTATTCCTGTAAACTTCTCAGATGTTACCTTTTTTAGATAACAGCTTGGATCCTAAAAGTCAGCTGTGTTTGTCTTCCTGACATGGAAATAATGATATCTTAGATTTCATTGTATCTCTATCCTTTGTAAATAAAAATAATCCTTTGAGTCTATGAAACAGCCATTATAGAGCAGACACATGATGTCAAAGAAACAATGGATTGGGGAAAATCATACATGGCTTTCAATTCATCTATTGCTATGAGTAGTAGGCAAATCGTACTTTATGAACCTTTTTATTAAATAAAACAAAATAATAAAATTTACTTTATATAAACATGTAAAGCCTGAAAGAGACATTGTAGACATTGTATGAATGCTATGCTACAAAAATAATGTTTCTTCTCCTTCTACATAAGGAACTGGAATAAAGTATTATGTGTTTACTAAGAAAAGAAAAAGTTTGAGCTGGGGAGATAACTCCGTGATCTAAGGGCCTGCCTGGAAAGTCAAGGACTAATGTTCGACCCCCCAGTACCGCAGTGCCGGCCCCGAAACAGGGCGAGGTGGCACGTCTGCAATCCCAGCGCTCGATAGGCTTTGATAAAAGGATCAGTATGAATCTAAACTGCATAATGAGACCTGGTATCAAATAAATATGTATATTAAGAAAAAAGAAAAAGACAGAAAGAAACCCAGACTTTAGGTATCACAATTAAACTCCTTGTCGTTTCATATACGTCACATTATTCAAAAAGCATTTCGTGAGTTTTTGCAAACAAACATACCAGATATCTAGGACGTTAAATAAGTAATCTTAATTAATAACAATGAGCAATAAAACATGAAATGATCAGGTGACACCCGAGACACCGTGGAGACCGTCTCCAGCCTGCTCCAGCAGGCACCATCAGCTGATCCACCGGGTCTTACCCCGACTCGCGTGTTCCAACATGAGGCACCCACGCGGTCTGGGCAGATGGGGCTAGATGTCTCTTATGTGGGTCTGCTACAGTTTCCGCTGGAGTTTTAGAAGGTGTGATTTCAGTCCTGAGGAGGAATTTGTCAAACAGTATGTGGAGATATTTTTAGCTGCAAAGCCACTGGCACTCTGTAGGTAGAGATCAGGATTATCTAAAACGTTTTCCATCGCCCAGAGCCACACCCAAGCAACAAATAAGACATCTGGCTGTCTCTGTCCACCAGTCATGTATAGACCTCCTACACTGGGCTAAAGTACTGGGTCATGGGAAGCAGTGGGAAATCTCAGCTGATGTCACTGTCTTGCACGCACGTGAGAAGCTATTGTACAGCTACGTCAGAGACGCAACGCAAAGGCTGAGCTTTCTTTCCCTGCTTCCCGCTGATTTACGTTGTGCTTTGTGCTTTCTTGTTCACCAGTTAGTCTCCAGCCAGACCTGTGCTGGGAAGCCCTTGTGCATAGCTATGAAGCAGGCCATAGGAAACAGGGTCTTTTCCTATCGCATTCATCATTTTTGAGCTAGAAAAGAGCACCTACTCTGCTGTTTGCTTGTTCTTCAGAGAGGGACAGAAGAATCTCAATTGTCCAACCGGCTCACCAGTGCTGTAGTTGTCACAGCCCCAGCGATGGTGTCTAAACAGTATATGTTGGCCATATATTAAGTAGGTCAGTACAAATTAACAATAGATCACAGTAAAATGTTCTTTATTGTTATTACATTTTCAGTCATTTTACGTTATATTTAATTTTCTTTTTTTCTGCCAGCCATGTAGCAGCACTCATTTTACTAATTACTTGCTGAATAAGTTACTCCACTTCACTTTTTAGTTCATTTTTCTTTTCTTCCCACAATCCTAGCTTCTCTGTATTCTTAATTTTATTTTAATGTATCTTTCTGACTTTTTAATCTCTTCTTCAAGAATTCTTTTTCTTTTTTCTCTCCTTTTCCATTACATCTTTTTTTTTTCTTTTTCTGTTTTGAGAATGAACACAGGGAAAGCATAAAAGTCCACATGATTGTAAATCTCTTTCCCACTTCCCTCAGTTCTTATTGTCAAAGGCACTGCTCATTGTTCTGGGGATTAAATAACTATGGCAACCATGCTTTAGAGAGGAGGGACACAGAAGCCACATTAGACACAAGACCTGAACTTAGGCCTCAGAGGCTGTTAGGTAGGAAACGCCTTTGGCATTGAATTGAAAATATGTCCCTGAACAAGAAGTATGGACTCTGGGCTGGATCCCTGTCGTCCTTTGAATAAGGAAGATTGTTCACAGATGGGCTTTTCCCTCTGAATTTAGTTCTTTTTGTAGCTAACAAAACAACACCACAGACTGGTTAAGCTGTAAAAAAGAGACTGACATGGGCACAAACTTTGGGTCCACATCAAGAGGCTGAGGCTGGTAGGTGCCTTTTTGCTGGCAGACTCCTGCAGTGTTCAGGGCATCACACGTTGAGGGACAAAAAGCACAAGTGTGTCCCTGTATTTTCTTCCTTTCTCATCGCAAAGCCATCAGGATTCAGGCCAGGGACTCAACTCTGATATCGTCATGAATCCTAGTCACCTCCCAAAGAGCCTACATTTCAGTGCCAGAGGAGTATGAAGTCTCTGCCTTCTTCTC
>NW_004524582.1:25657636-25665015 GCF_000260255.1 Octodon degus
TTCTTTCTTTCTTTCTTTCTTTCTTTCTTTCTTTCTTTCTTTCTTTCTTTCTTTCTTTCTTTCTTGTCCGGCATTGAACTTAGGACCTTACACTTGCCAGGCAGGCACTTACGCCCCTGAGCTATCTCCCTGGCTCTTCAACTTCTTAATACTTCCCAGCAGGGCTTAATTTCCATGCGAATTTCTGCACAATCAAATGATACTCCGATCATATCATCTCCATATTCTTATTGCCTACATAGAAATTGTGACTGAATATTAACTGCATGCTTAAACTACAAAGAAAAGATCATCATAGTGAAAGATACACTGACAATAATCACTCTCAAAATGTTTTTTCCCTGTATCTAGGGCAGGGTCTACAGTGTGTACAGAGCCTCACTACATAGATTAGACTCGGAGTGATTCTCCTGTTTTCAGCCTCCCAAGGGCTGGGATTAGAGGCATATACCACCATGCCCAGTCTCTACTGCAGGCTCAACACACTCTGCAGGAGGGGCTGGCAGGGCAAGCTGGGAAGTGAACCCTGGCCATTGCACTCTGCCTAAGCAGGTATTTTTTCCACTGAGCTATTAGACCGGCCTCCTCTGAAAATATTCTCCCTCACTTTGAGCATGCTTGTCCCATCATTCTTGCAATTATCTGAAATAGAAATTTTTCTTTCAGGAATGTTTTTAGTTATGATCTCAGAGTTGCCTTGATTTTCTAAGCTAATTCCAATTGTTCACCTTTTATGATCATGTTTAGCTGTAGGGTGGAGTCAGAAGCGCTAGCACTAGGTCCTGTGAACCGGTGCGGAACACCACACTGACGTCTTCCAGAATCCCCTGGCACTGATGGCGCTGGTCAGCAGTCTTCCCGTATTTTTGGTCACATCTCATAAAGACACTCAGAAATTTCCAGAACTACTTTAGAATTAGTACAAACTGTGGAACAGCTGTGTTTGAAGTAAAGAGAAGCTTTATGAGAGTGAAGGAATGACAATGTGTGCTTTACTGAAATAAAGTTTTGTAACTCCCACATTTGCTGTATGCTTTGAACACACCTCCTGTACCTCAGACCTCAGCAACCTCCTATCGTCCCGACACCCTGAAGCTCCTGCTAGCACACTTCCTTTATGTCTTTACACCTTTGCACCCAAAGATTTTGTCTGTAGAATCCCTTCTTCTTGGATGTTTGTGCAAAACTCCACTCGTGCTTAGCTGCCAGTTTTGAAGGGCATCTTACTGGAGTGACTTGCCCTGGCCCACCTGACCTCGGATATGCTGGCACTCTTGTCTCAAACTTTCACATGGTGTGCACAGCATTGAGAGAAAGCAGAAAGCCAGCAGATGCATGCCAGGGCCCTGGAAGAGAGGGGTGAAGCTGGCACGTCATTTCTTTCATCTTATTTTCTTGCCAAAGCAAGTCACAAATTTAAAATAGATTTTAATAATATGGAAATTTATTCTCCTTTGTGATAGTGTAAGACCACAGAGGAGAGAATAACTGTATTGATGTTGTATGCCGTCTACTTCACAGGCTGCCTAAGACATCTGTCCTTATCTTGTCTCAATGTCCTTACTGCACTTTCACACTGGACATGAAATCTGTTAGCTAGAATTTATGAATGGGCAGGTGGTGTGCTCAGATATGAGTTGTGAAGCTCTTAGGTTATGCGGAGGTTAGTTAAAAACTGGAAGATAAGAGCCTCAAGTAGAGAAATAAAAACTAACAGCTTTAAAGGCTCTTTGGTTGTGTTATATTTGAGGCCAATTTTACAACAAATCCTCCATCTTATTTTACAGTTCTTATGTGACAATTTTCTCTAAAATCGGGAACTTTTTGTATAATTCTCAAATTATGGGATTTGATTTTATATATCCCAGAGAATTTTCGGCACAGTACAACTAACAAGTGCACCATGCAAATGGGTCATGATTTACCTGTAAGTTATCATTTTACCTTACCTTAGAAAATTTCCCCAGTAATACAGTCTGACAGTCACATTTTCCTACCTTTCCTTTGGCTCGGGCAGTTTTTTACATGCACTTAACATACCCTCAATTCTCCTACAATTATCCACTGCCAATTACCCACTGACTGGCAATATTTCTGTGCCTTTTAGCGATTAAATTATTAATTGGAAAAAGATTATAAACATGATTTATGAATTATTTACAAATTATATCTATTGGGAAGAAGACGTTGGTATGTAGATAATGCAGAAATGTGTACGTGTTCCAGAGCAGGCAGTTCAACGTCTGTAAAGTCTCTGCTTGAAGTATGTAGCACTAGCCTTGACTTTTGCTAGATCAGAATGTCTGGAGCTTTCACCTCCTTGGATTTCAAAACATGATTGGATATTGAGAAGTACCATGAAAATGATAAGCACTTGAGTATTATTTTCCCAGTAAATTGAGACAACTTTAAGTGAGCTAACTAAATCAAAGTACTACTGTGCTCCATTTGGCAGGAGAGTATACTAATTATAATTTAGACATACAAGGCCAAAGAATTTTCTAATGTTTTCCTTGGTTGAGGGACTACACCCCAAGGACACCCATTTTCTCTATGTGGTTTAAGAACAAAATGACAAATAAGACCAAAATTTTGACATCTGAGTGAAAAGATATTAGTATATTGTTGTAAAAAAGTGAGGCTAAAGACAAACCTTATAATTTTAGGAACTTGAACGTCTTTGTATCTGATTTTGCAATCTAAAATTAGATGATCTTATCAAACTAGTCATTAGCTGTAGCCAGAATATCTCCATGTAAAATTGGAGGAAAATATAAAAATTTATATTAACACAAGTACCCGTTATGATAAAGTTCACTCAACTGTACACCATGGCCATAGGAAGAAGCATGGGCACTGAGCAGACACCACAAGATAAGTCCTGCACCAAGCATGGCAGGAGATGGCCCTTTGGCAGAAGCTGGGAGACGACCAGGGCAGGACAGGAGCTACTCGGATGTGGTAGATTCACTACTGTAGGCAACCTGCAACAAAGTTTATATCTATCTCCACATATTCATGTTAGCATGCAACTTATTTACATGAACAATTTTCCCCATGATTTATATTAAATTTTATAATCATTGTATAATCTGTTTAACATGTAGCTGAACAGCTTAGACTGAAAAAATAATAAAGAAGTAAAATGCATAATGAAGTGTAGAACTGCAGCAAAGCTGAAGTAATAGGATACTGAAGTGATGTTAGTATGCGTTCAGCTGTCCAGGCACACAAAGGCCTCTGTGCTCATGGATTGGGGCAGGGCTCAGGGGTGCTGCTTGAGCTGGTGGGAGACTTTGGCATTAAACTGTGCTGGCTCTTCAGACGCGGAGAATGCAAGAGTTATGGGATCAGGGAGGCCTACCCCAGATTGCAAAGGAAGTACGGGAGGCCAGGCCATGTGCCCTTGAAAGGAGAATGCGCAAAGCTTGAAAGTGAAGTTGAATGCACAGGGGAAACCCAGGAAGATGGAAATGCCAGCATGTTCATCATTTTGTGAATGAAGTCACAGGCAGTGAGTGGAGTGAGTCCAAGAGAGAGGCCATGGGTGCTGCACCAGAAATCCCGTGGGCGAAGACCTACCCAAGCCCTTTGGAGCTCACTTCTGGCCCAACCTTTCCTGTATGTTGTGCATGGAACTATAAGAGTTCCCTGCTAGATTTTGTTCTTGCTCTGGTCAGACTATCTTCTTTCTTCTTGTTCTTCCTTTTAGAATCAATAACCTATACCATTATGTGCTGGACATATTTCATTCTGATTAATTTCACCAGGGGATCACACATAAGAGTCCACTTTGAGTATTAGAGGAAACTCTGGACATGGACTTTTCAGCAGTGCAGAAACTTTCAAGAGTTTGGAGACTGTTACACAGGAACTAAATACATTTTTACACAATAACATGAACACAAATTTTAGAGATATGGGATTCTAATGTGATGATTTAGGTCCACATTTCCTCCCCAAGATCCCATGTATTCCAAGGTCATGATTTTGGAAAGTGGCTCAGTTATGGAGATGCTGTTCTTGTCAGGGATTACCTCTGAGTGCAGAGGTCTGGGTGGGAGTGGCCTGTCCCAGTGCCTTTGGGGGGCAAGTCTCTATTTCTCTCTGTTTTCTAGCTGATATAAAGAGAGCAGCTGTTCTCCACCACAATGCTCCTGCCTTATAGTCAAGTGAACATGGGCCACATGCCCATAATTGTGGGCCGAGTTAAGCCACTCTTCTTTTAAGTGGTGGATATCAGGTATTTTGATCCAGTGATGAGAAAGCCAATTAATTTATATAATGTGTGAAGTTTGTAGCAGAGAACTAAATTAGAAATCAGGAGTTCTATGTTCAAATCTGGTTTACCTATGAAGCAGTTGTACTTCGTTGGGCAAAAACCTTAGCCATGCCATTATGTCTCTTCTTCTCTTATTTTATTTTATATTTTTGATCCTCTGTAATTTTATATTAAGACCATCTAAATGCTGAGTCCCTATATGATCATGGGGTCAAAAATTATTTTTTATATTTTTATAATGCATTTTTTATATTTTTGTAATATTAACAAATACCATAATAATAAACTTTGCTGCATTTCTGTTTTCATAATTTTAAATTAAACCCAATCTCTCAATTTATTTAATTTATACTCATCTGTACTTCTATAGAGGCAATAAGTTTATGTTCCTAGAAAATATTACCCTTTAGTAAGATGCAATTAAAAATGGTTAAGTATTGTCAAAATTTAAAGCAAAGAATTAGTTTTTATTCTTCACATAATTCATTCAATTAAAGCACAAATTTAATTTGTGTAATTATATTTCTACTTGTAATCATAGATACCCACTCCTTAGTGTATTGTACACCTAAGAAAAACAAGACACTAATATAAATAAAGTAGATAAATGTTAAGAATTATGTACATACATTATATATCAGAAGAAAGCTATTATATATAAAAAGACCATGAACAGTGGCAACATAGAAGTAAAGGCCATTTGGAGGTTACTAAGTTTTTTTTAATGATTTTTTAAAAAAACCTTAATATTCTATATTATTTTTCCTTTAATCTCAAAAAATTGTCTAAAGTTTCCTACATCATTTGATGGCTGCAATGACCATTATTTTCCTCTCTGAGAGTTGCCCAAGTCCTCAGGTGCCCATCATATCTTAGGGCTGCATCTTGCAAGGTTCTGCTAAGATGTAGGTGAATGCTCTTTGTTCTCCTATATTTTGATTCAGTTAAGCAGAAGTTCAAATGTGGTAACCTTTACTAGTTTGTAGAATACTGAAACAGCTCATTATCAATGAGTAAGAGTCAAAATACCCCACGTTTCTCTTACACCCCAGGGCATGTGGAAGCTTGTGCCTTGCCATTCTATTATTTGACTAAGGGAAAGGAAGTTTCCAGACCTTTACAGATTCCACTGCGGTGGAAGCACATGGTCATGGCTACTCTTCTCTCCTTGCTGACACAAAATACCTGATGCCAAAGTTAACAAAGGAAAGGTTTACTTAGCTTGCAGTTTGTGCAGGCTTCAGTCCATAATAGCTGGTTCCAAGGCAGGGGAGCATTGCACGGGGCAAGTCAAGGTGGCAGAAGGTAGCAGAAGTAACAAGAGCCAAATGGGGTCAAGCTTTTCTTCCTACCTCATACTGCATGCGTGCTACTGACCTCGGATGGGTGTAGCACTCTCACCATCCGGTACCAGCCTCTTGCACAGGCTCAGGAATCTTATGCAACGAGGACACCTGCCCCTGCTGAATCACATAGTTGAACCTTTACACTTCTCAAGTTGACGCCATGAGCAACATCCTAGAGGGAAGGGCACCTCCTCTACAGCCCAGGATGGAGGACCGCTGAGTTACTTCACTTAGTTCTGCTTCCGGTCTTCAAAATTTGACACACTGAATCAACTGTGACACACATCTTTAGACATAGATAAATGCATAGCTGTCTGTTGCCTTCCACAGAATATCAGAAAATACATTATTCCACCGTTCACACAATTAAGAATAAGCAAAATTTTAATGTAAATGACTTTGAAGAAAAGCTTTGCAAATTACACTTAAAAAATTCCATGTATGTTGAGAAGTCTCAACAACTCTGGTGGGTGAAAAGCAGAGCTAGTAATCCAAAAGTTCTATTTCACTTTGCATAAAAGGGTAGTCATTATACGAGGAGAGATATAAGGCTCAGTGTAAGAGCATTACTGAAGATGAACATAAAATACTAAGACTGACTTTAAATAAACATTACTTTCCAGATGTGTGCAATTTGAGGACTGTTTCACTTAGGTATCTTGAAATATGTGATAGACTGGTTGGTGTGCTTCCCACTAGCCTCTTTAAATTCAATTTTGGAGGAACCTGTTAATGTCACAGGCATAGCCAATGTAATTTAGATAATATTCAGATGATAAGCATTTGAGATGTCAGTGAACTTATTGGTGTGATACTAATCCAGTAATTTAAAAATAAAAAGCTCTTCAAATCTACATGTGTACTTTTCATTTAAGTACATTCGACAATTCAACTTCATTATTCAAATAAAGAAAATTTTAAGTGTTTGCACATAGAATACTTTCTATGTTTAGCATATTTATTAAGGTATACCTATAGACAAATGTTCAAAAGAAAGAATTGCTTATACATGAGTTCTTGGATAAATTGAGAATAATTTTATTTTTACATTAAATGTATTGCCACATTTTAGATATACATAAAGATCATATTCATCACAAGGAGCTTATACCTGTGTGTGATATATTTTGATGTTTCTTTTTTCCCAATCTCTCCCTCCCTACAACCCTTCCAAATCTTTGTTTTCATTTTAACCCTTTTGTTTTTCTCCTTTTCCCTTCCTTCCTTAGAACAATTTCTTCATATTTCACACTACCTTCCGTACATCTTAGTCCTTATTTACGCTTTCAGTTTCTCACACCAGGGAAACAATGCACTATGTATCCTTGTGCCTGACTAATTTTACTTGAGAGTGTGGTCTCAAGGTGTATCCATTTACCCAGAAATGTCACAAGTTTATCCTTCTGTATTGATGAGCAGTACTAAAGTTTATAATCAAGAAATACCTTAACTAAAACAAAATTATTGGACGCAATTTTATTGACATAAAGTGACTACTTATTTATGGAATATACTTTGATAATTTGATACATAAATACAATGCATAGCGACCAAATTAGAATAATTCATTTTTGCTTAAGCAATTATCATATCTCTATATCTGGAACTTTTGAACTAATTTCTCCTGTTCCCTTATAAAATACATAACCAGGAGCTGGGGAGATGGCTCAGTAGAATAAGCGCTTCCCTGGCAAGCACAAGGGCATGAGTTCAATCTCCGGTTCTGCAAAATAAACAAACAAACAAACAAA
>NW_004524582.1:25665930-25670807 GCF_000260255.1 Octodon degus
TAATTATGTGACATCCTTTAAGGCATCAGCTAACAGAGAGATCGGGATGGGAGATATTGCTGAGGATGACTGGGAGAGATGTGGTGGGAGAAGAGAGGATAACCAGTTGGAAAGGAATCTATAGTGGTTCTGTCAACTTGAGAAGTTTAGAAGCTCAAGGAAGCTGGCTCCACATTTCTATACCCTAGGGAATAAAGGACCTGCCCTTGGCAATTGTCCGCATCCTAGGTGTGAAGAACCCATCTCAGTGTACCTCATGGCCTGGGCAATATCAAAGGGAAATGCGGAAGGACATATTGGCTCCTGTTCTCCAGCCTTCACCTTCAGGCTTCCAGCATAGGTTCGGCAGCCTTCCACTGCAGACCCATCAGCCTCCTGATGTGCACTTGCACGGACCACTTCAGTGAGCACCAGGCCTTGGGCTGAGCCCTCCAGCCTCCAGTGTGCAGACGCGCTCTGCACACTTTCTCATCCTAAACCAGCCTTGTAGTTTGCTCTACATTCATATATGTTGTGTTACATCTGGTTCTTGAGTAAAACACTAATACAGCTTTCTTGGTATAATCTTCTGATTAAAGACTACCATTAAGGAAGCCAAAATGGGGAATTTGAGATATGAGTCAGGAATGACAGTGACCACGCCGCAGACCTTGAGACCATCAAGTCAATGTTGATGAAATATGGAGCATGTTTCTTTGTGAAAATACTAAAGGGAGGAGGACCTAATGACTCTTTTTGCCAAATTGAATTTTCAAGTTGCTTATGAGGAAGTGTGATATTCTTTAAAATGGTTACTTCACTAGCTTTTTGTTTTTAGATTTTTTTTTTCTTTTTCGGATCTGGGGATTGAACTCAGGCCCTTGCACTTGCCAGGAAAGCAGTTTTTCCACTAAGCCATCTCCTGGCCCCAATAATCATCTTTGAAGCGAGGAATGTTTCTGAAAAAAGTGCTGTCTTTTCTAGAAATGAACTCTGTCGTCACTGGAGGATTCCACCACAGTTTGGGCCTGCATGTTTATAATCTCCATCAGTGCTCAGGGAGATTGACTAAGATTCTTGAGGTTATGTGGACAATGGAAGGCAAGCAATTCAAGTCTGTGTGCATGTTAATGTCATAGATTAATTTTCTTCCATGGTTTTCACAGAAACCCTGCTTGGGAATCTGTACAGGGTCTTTCTAGAGGCTCTGGTCTGTAGGAACCATCACTGTGCTAATCATCTATCAGAAAACTGCATTATGAGAAGTTTTATGTATGATCCAAACCAACTCTAACCAAGGAATGTGCAGGCCATGGTCCCAACAACACATATCTCACACCACATGGATGATTAAGGAACCTTGGATTTGGGATCAATGTCACAGTTTCACCATACAGTAAGGCAATCAGCATATTGACAATGATATTGGGAGATGCTCCCTGCAAGAACTAGGGAGAGACATTTGAATTCAGGGAAAATTTGTGCTGGGGTAGAGGAGACTGGGAGAGATGATACTTTCTTCTCTCAAATGCTTGTTTGTATTGCCAAGCCTCTCACCTGCTACCTTCTTCTTAAAACACACCTCTCATTTCCTTCTTTCTCAGGCTGAATTATAGGATTTCCCCTTTGCAACTTCTACAGTGGCTGCTTGTGCACCTGTGTGTTAACTGGGATTTCTGCACTTCTACATCCTCCACTGTAGGAGTACGAAGACTGCATCATTCATAGATGTGTGTGTGTGTGTGTGTGTGTGTGTGTGTGTGTGTGTGTGTGGCTGGTGACAAAAGCAGAATATAGCTTCCATCCCTTGAACCAAGGAAAGACATAAAGGACAAAAGCAACATCTCATGTGTTTCAGGGGAATAAATACAATGAACAAAAGAAACAATTTGTTGAGCATAGCCTTGTGACAAGTGCTATACGACTGTGTCACCAAGAGTTTGTAGTTTCTATCATTTAATGGCTGAAAAATGCCAAGACTCACACAATGTAAGTTAAGTACTCACCTTCAGGCAACTAGTAACAGAGAGGCAATCAATTTCATGTGAGTGGGCCAGATTTTAGGTCCTTTCGAATCACCTTGTGAGCTCTGTGGTGGGGCAGGTCTATGGGACAATGAAAATTAGTGCAAAGGAGGTATCTGAGACTTTTGGGGAGTTGTTTTGTTTGTCCCTTGAATTATGGCAGCTCTTTTCTTCCTTAATACATTCAGGGTCAGTGGATACTTTTTGTTTCTCCTGCATCATTTTGCTCCTGTACAAATAGTCCCATCACTCTCCTTCTGGCAAGAGTTATCTCAAATTCTTTATTTAACACTCAGGGAATCGTGCAGCAGAATTCTCTTGGAGCTGAAGTGCAAGCATCCCATGCCCTTATGGGCCTCTACATTCATGCTCTCATATTCTTCCAAGTCAGGACTTCAGTTTCTATGGAATATATTTTTCAGGAAAATGTCAGTCACTTTTTTAAAACCAGTTTGATATGAAGACCGCAGAACCAGAACCTGTCACTCAGATTGCATTTGTTTCTACTGACAGTAAACTTGAGAATAAAAATGGAAGACAGAAAGAGTTATTTTCAATTATTATCATGTCCTACAAATCTCCTTCAAAGTTTTAGAATAAAGATCATAAACACACACATATATATTAGATAATATTGTTAAAAATAAAAAAACTATAAACAGGAATATGTATAATGCACAAATCTCTATAGATGTATCATGCATATTTTTTTTAAATTATTTACTTATTTATGTGTGTGTGTGTGTGTGTGTGTGTGTGTGTGTGTGGCCAGCTCAGCCCACCAGGGGGCGGGGCTGGCTGGCATGTGGTGCTGGGGGATTGAACCGCGGTCGCCTGTGCTTTGCTAAGCTTGTTCTATGTAGGTCCTTTAGACCACTGAGCCACCTCACCAGCCCTATCATGCATATTTTATATAAGACACCAAAGATCTGATATATTCCTGATTAAGCATGTTTCTACATATGTTTAAAGGTGCTACGTAAGTTTATGTAACTCTTTGCATCACCACTATCTTAATAACTAGATTGTTCCTTCTCCTTGAGAACTGCAAACCACCTGCACTTGAAGCACCTGGGATGATTGTTTTAAAATGCAGATTCCTTTTCATCCCTGCTTCAGACTCACCAAGTGAGAGAACATAGGGTTAAGGACGCAGGCTCTGCATTTTAAACAATCCTTGGGTGCACTCATGTGTAAGAATGCGCAATGTCACAGTGTCTGGAAATGGATTTTCGAGCATTTTTGCCTGAGCCGTTTCATGCCTACCTTTGCACACTGTTCAGTTTCTATCCCCTCACATTTCATTAAAAGCCCCCAAAGAACCTGACAAGTCTTTGTAAACACATTTTTTAAATGTTGCATAAAATAATATGTAGAAATATTTAATTTACTAAATCATTATATTTTTCAACATTTCAATTTCATTCAGGTTGTTACTTTGTAAATAATATTGGTGTGAAACCCTTCAAGCATACATTTTTCCCCATAACTGTGTTTCTACAGACATTGCAGCACTGAATGGCCCAGTTTTGTTAATACTTTCAATCCAAGAGCCAAACATCTATTATTTCTCTTGACATCTTAACTTCATGGGCAATGCTGAATATTATTATTGTTATTTTCCATTTTATGAAATGTTTCTGGTACTTGCCATATATTTTCCATTTTTCTCATAAAAACTGATGTAGAGAACTAGTTGTTGATATCATCTATTTAGTGGTTACAAAACCATATGCTATTTTTCTCTTTGAATTTTATCCATCGTAAAACTTCCAAATATAATCTATATAGTACTTTTATATTTCACTTTTTGAAATACTTCTTTGTTCCTTTAAAAAATAAATTTGACTATATGGATTAGAATTTTTTAACATAATACTTCTTGTACTATATTTGTTCTTAAATTTTATTCATATTTAAGCCTATAATAAATATTAACTGCTTTACGCTGTGTGTGTGTGCGTATGTGTGTGTATGGGAGTTATTTTTTTTCCTTTTTCCATTCTTCAGGTTGAGTATAAATGAGGAGGTTATCATTAGGATAGCTATTGTGTCAGTCCAAAGTCTTGTGATCTCATGGGGAAAATACTGTTTTTTGGTGGCAGGAACAGCCCTCACCATCCAACCTCCTAAGACCAGCACTTTGGCTTCTGGACCAGAGTTATCCAAAAAACTATGAGTGTTAATTCTCCTGAGTGCTTTGGTCATACACATGGGAGGACCAGATCCACTCGGGACCCAGCACCTGAGGAGCGACATAGCAACTGTCCACCTCGCCATGTGCAAAGTACCTGGAAGATGCAGAAATATCCAAGGCCCTGGAGGGTGGTGAATGGGTGCTGGGGAACTGTTTCTGGTTTTGAGGCCAGCTCTGTACTGGGTTGCAGTAAAAAGTTGAGAATGATGCATCAGCTAGGTGACCAGTAATGAGGTGTAGTACCCGTGTGCTTGTTGCTCTGGATTTGTTTAGATAAAAATTGTTTTCCAAAGACAGCATTGGTTTTGCATGCATCAAACTATTCTGTCCTGAACAAGTGAATTTTAAATCTCATTTTGTAAAGGAGAGTTGCTTAAAAGGAACATAGTTATCAAAATCGCATATCATTCAGGCATGTTTTTATTGTCTATAATAAGTTAATATCTACAGTGAGTAGATATTTGTACAGTAACATGTAACTATGTGCATGCACGCCTGCCCAATTATGTTGATGTAGTGCCTACCTCAGCATGTGCTCTTTTAAGCTTCCATCTAGTTTCACGAAGCAAATCATTACACAAATGCAACAACAATTTTGATTTTTTTCTTTCCCAATATAAGAAACTTCATTTTTCTTTCTGTTATAGATAAAACATTAGGTCTATTATGAAATAAGT
>NW_004524582.1:25672502-25677877 GCF_000260255.1 Octodon degus
AGCAAATTTTCTATCCTTGAAAACTTTCAAAGAGAAATTTTTTGATTAACTGCTCTTTTGATAAATTAAAAGACATTAGTTATTATTAACCTCAAAAAGCTAGAACAAGCTACTCAGAGCTACTTGTCTACCTAAATTCTTCTTGCATAGGTATTGAAAGAAAATTGACTGAATATTTAATTTGACACTTAAATACTCAGAAATTACTGTCACATGTTTGTTTCACTAAGATGACCTAATGAAAGTTGTGTGTGTGTGTGTGTGTGTGTGTGTGTGTGTGTGTGTGTGATGCTTAACATTTTATTCCTTTGCCCCGCATGTGCCTAACACTCTCCTGGTGCCAGACCTAGGGACATGTTCAAGGGTGTTTGGTGGGGACTTGTTTATTTCATTTTGTCTCAGAACAACCATTATATACACCATCAATTTAACCTGTCTTTATTAAACATGATGCAATTATATACTTATTAGAAGTACAAGTATTGGGCTCAGGAAGGCTTTGTGTGGCCAGGTCCTTGGAAACATGAACACAATTTATTTACTTTTTCAGCCCCTTTAGGAAAATTCAAAACCCTTTGTACATAATAGCATTTTACTGCACAGTATTTCATTTAAGTTAATGGAGAGGTCCTGACAGGGTTTATTTTTTATTTATTTATTTTTCCTGACAGGATTTAAATGATAGATTTTTTTTAAGTTTGGTTAGGAATATTGTTGCTTCTGTGAAAAATGACAGCTGCTAGTAGTAGTCCAACAAAAAAGTACACCTGGAGAGAATACAGCGTTTATACGGTGAAAAGCAACAACGGGCAGAGGTAGGAACGTGGGGTTTTAGGCAAGGAGGAAGAAAGAATGCTGACATTTATAGGGTGGCTCTACCACCACGGATTTGTAGTGACCCCAGTGTTGAGATGGTCCTGTGCTCGCCTCTGTGTATCTGGCCCCATCATTGCCCCCTTCACTCGCTACCCCAAGACCCCACTCTGGGTATCTCATTTCATTTAGACAATTTCTGTGGACTTCTGAGGAGTGCTGTAGCCTGCTTTACACACTCTTGGTTATCTCCTTCTAGATTATTTTTCTACTTTTATCTATCATGGCGTGATACTTTTATTCATCTCTGTCATTAGCTGCTGGGGTCTGAAGTCACTTTACTCAAGTGTGACAAATCACTGCCTACGCTAGGACACTGCAAGGCTTTTTTCTTATTTTGGAACAGATATCCACAGTTCTTTGCCAAAATATCTGTTTTTTTCATCTTTAAATCTCAGCTGAAGAATAATTTTGCATCAAAGAAGTCTTGTTATTTTTGTAAGTAATTACACATTTTGTTCATTAAGTCACTAATTGTTGCGCGCTGTCCCTTGAACGAGAGCACACAACACCGGCACGGCAATCCAAGCTCTTTATTGTTCCCATTCACAGCAACCGAAGCCTCTACACGTCCGCTCAGCCGCGGCTCACTACTTGTGCTTCTTCCGGATCAGGGAGGCGCGAGTATATATGTAACACATAAACCAATCAGGGCAAGGCAGATTCAGACAGGGGATAGGTTGGCGTCACCAGTAGCTGGGCAAGGTTGATAACAAGGAAGGCTGTTTACAAAGTATAGCAGTCAGGAAGCAGGAAATGGGCTCCATCTTAATAACATGGCTTGGGCGCGGCCCCCAACAACTAATGACTTCATCCATCATTTTTAAGACGGAGTCATAGTATTGTGTTCTTTATTTCTAAATTTTTGTTTTATTAGTACATGTTTGCGGTACACAACAGCTATATTCTGGAGCATCGGTCCACGCAGATGTCACACATATTTTGTATTTTGTCCCTTTCCCCTTTTACCAAAGATCTCCACCTCCTTACTTCAGATCATCTAGCTTTTGTTTTGTTTCTTGATTCATGTGTACTTCGGGTTTATCATGTAAGAGAAACTGTGTGATACTTAAGCTCATGTGTCTGATTTATTTCACTTAACATTATGGTCTCAAGTACATTCATTTTCCTACAAACGACTCATGTGTATCCCTCTTTAGAACAAAGTAACACTCTATCGCATATAAATACCACATTTCTTTACCCATTCGTCTGTCCTTGGATATATAGGCTGGTTCCAAGATTCAGCTGTAGATGCCATCGATTTGTCCAAACAAAAGTGTTTTCCTTCTGTGTCAGCTTCATTGGTTTTGACTGGGAGTCCCTTGCACTTCCAAAACTCCCTGGATCAGAGGCACCAAAGGAGAAGTTGATTCAGAGACTTGGTGACAGCTGAGTCCCAGGTTCTGAAACTGGCACATCAGAAAAGTCAGTGCATGTCTGATAACAAAATAGCTATGAGTGTAAAGGTGGCAGGCTTGAGACCTGGACTCTGCCATCAGAGCCTCCCTCCTGATGGTGGACTAAACTATTGAAAAGCGGAAGCACCCTAAGACAATCTAATACCTGAAGAGGCAGAAACCAGGGATTCATGAGGCCTCCTGGAAGGGCTCACAGCCTCTGACTTGTCACATCAGAGGTCCAAGCGCATGACTGAGCTCAGGAGCAGAACCTGTCCTGGGCATTCAGGGAACAGAAGACAAATGGACAATGTCATGTTCTTCTCTTAAATACTAAATGAATACTACCATGCACAGAACTGCATGGTCCATCAAATTCAGATATTAAAGCACTTACTCCAATGTGGCTGTGATTGGTGACAGGGCATATAAAGAGATAACTAGGGTGAGTGGAGGTTGTGGAGTGTGGCCTTAATCTAATAGATTGGTGTCCTTACAAGGGCAGAAAAGGACATCAGAGGCCTCAGTCTCTCTCTCTCTCTCTCTCTCTCTCTCTCTCTCTCTCTCTCTCTCTCTCTCTCTCTCTCTTTCTCTCTGTCTGTCTGTCTTTCTCTTCCTTGTAAGAGAAGACAAGAAGAAACTGGCCATCTCCAAATATGAAATGGTTGGGATATGAACCCACTTGGACCTCACTGTAGGTTTTTCAACCTCTAGAAAAACAACTCATTGTGTAAGGCACCCAGTCTACGCTATTTTGAAGTGGCAGTCTGAGCAGAATGAGACAAGGATAACAAGAAAATTTTATTAAATTAAAAAGTTTCATTAAAGTTTCTTAATATAAGTTCACTTATCCAGTGCTTGAAGATTTATCTTTTTTATTTTTTATTAATTTTATTGAGAAACAAATAGCAGTGAGAAAGTTTCACAACAGGTTATAAGGACAGTTACAATAATTAATACATTGCGTATTGTTGTCTTCGTAGTGGTTATTCGTAGTACAAGATGCAGACATACTATCTTATCCAAACACTATGAGTACAAATCTTTCTTCTCACTGAATTAAAAGAAAGTAGCTGTATATCTATCCTATTTTGTATATACACATACAAAATGGTCCTTTATTCATATCCCCTTTATTTTGTTTAGTTTTGTCAGAGATGGGTGTTCCATTCTGTTTTTTTCCTTACTCCTGAGATTCTAATGATTTTTTCTTACATGTCATTATATCAAAAATTGTCTCAAATCTAATTTTGCAACTGGTTATTTGTAAATCACTCCATAAGAGTAAAGTTTCTCTGGCCCTAAACTCTAGAAGCTACTGGTATACAGCTTTACATTTAGCTGTTTATTCATTTATTTTTTGATTTTTACTATTCCTAGTCCAATAAAAATATTCACTGATTGCTACTACAATATCCTTTTCTCCTTCCTGCCCTCTGGCAACACCGAACCTGCGTCCATAGATGTGCAATAATGTGAATTTATTTTCACTGTGAGAAGGCTGAAGTTGTGACTGATTTATTCCTTGGTAGTACACCTACTGTTTTACATCTTCCTAACAATTATACTTAGCACTGTTTGACTTCTCAACCTAAATCAATGTTCACTTCACTAATACCCAGAGCTGACTAGACAGTGCCAATGTCTGACAGTCTGGTACTCTACTTTTCAGTAGCACAATCAGGAGGCAAACGAGCAGCATTGTGTGCATGTGCTTCAAATATATCACTACAGTGAGATATTTCCAAGTCATTGTTATAAAATAATCAGGAAATTACAATGTCTGGTTTGATCGTTAGGCCAACCAGTGATCAGCAATAGGTACAGTAATATAATAACTAAGGAAATGTGTTTTGTATAATTTTTTACTTGCATACACACAAGCATAAATACACATACACATAAATACACAATATCTGTTTCTGCAGGTAAATAATTCCATAGGTGGAAGACGGAACAAAGATTGTTGAGGTTGTAAACCAAGTTGTCTTATGCAGGTAACATAGTGATACAAAGTATTATTTTCCATGTCTGGAAAACAAATATATCTCCTGTTGTGGATTAATTAGTGGCCAGTGTAAATGGGAAATGCCAGCTGAACCCTCAGCCTTCTAGCACAGAGCCTTCACTCTGTCTGTGCAGGCGGCCACTGGACTTCCTGGTCCAGCTCTATGACACAGAATTGCATAAGACATTGCCTTGGGACTCAGGCGCTAGCTTGATTCTTCAGGTCTCTAGCACCTGAGTAGATTTCATATACTCTTCTGCCCTGAACTTTTGGGTGAATATTATAAAATAATTTTATCAGTTATGTATCTGGTTAAGTCTATTTCTTTGCCGCTCTAACAACACCACCTACATTACCTTTTTCATGGGATTGAGCTTTATACAAGATATTGCAAACAATAAAGTCATGCTAAGTACTCAAAAATTTCTATAGATACTGATAAAGTACAAACAGAGCATTAGTTAGAGTCCTCAACGTAACTGAATCTTAATAAATATGAGCATTGTTGCCTGCATGTCAGATAATGGGTTAGTACTTCCTATGGCTACTCACAAAGATAACCATTTGGCTGTTTTGTGAAATTGGATGACGCTCTGTCCTGAGCATAAGGCCCCTCTGTTAGTGTGGCCCTCCCATGAGTGGTACAAACAACACAGCTCCAGCCTCTGTCCTGAGAGCCTCACAGCGAAGCCTTCCCCAGAAAAACTGCTGAAAATAAGGGTAAACCATAAAAACTGAAAAGAAAGCCATCAGGCCATAAGAATTACAGCTCAGTGAATTAAAGCACCTGCAAGCAGGAGCAGAGGCCAGGGATTCAATCCTTGGGGCCTGCCATGCTACAGCAATTGAGACTGGGCATGGTGGCATATGTTCCTGTAATCCCAGCTCTTGGGAGGCAGTAAACAGGTGGATCACTGTGAGTTTGATCTAGTAGTGAGACCCTGAACACCTTGTAGACCCTTCTCTAAAATACAGGGGAAAAAATGAGGATTAATGTATACTAGAGTTTTACACAATTCTTTCTTTACATTGGAAAAGGCCTTTCTTCTTTATAATCTCAGAGGTGCCTCTGTTACTCTAGCAATTGGTTAGAA
>NW_004524582.1:25678522-25701254 GCF_000260255.1 Octodon degus
TCTCTCTCTCTCCCCAACACAAATGCACATATGCATGAATGCACACATACCCTGGACAAAAGAAAAAATTATGTGGTACAGCAGAAATAAGGTGAGGATGATTGGAAAGATTCTAAATCTTGACTCTGAAATAATATTCTATGGAAATATAATTATTTATCTGCTTTTCACAGAAGGCACATTGCCAAATGGGACTATAATTTATATGGTCTGAAGAGAAACCAGAGTATTCCAACTGAGATTAGAAGACATGGCTTTTCATATTTGCTCAGAAAATGAAAAATAAAATCAGTGACCTGGAATGGATCTTTTCTTAATGTAACATTGTATTATGATAGCTAAACTTTTTATGTCAATGTAATATTTTATGATGGTCAAATTTGAACCTGAATGTTATTCTGAATGTTTCTGTGGGGACATTTTGGATGAGAGTAACCTTTATGTTGGGGGTATTTGAGTAAAACAAACTGTTCTCTGTAATATGAGGGATGATATTTTAGGCAATCAAAACCCTGAAAATATTTCTATAACTTCCATCAGAATGTTTCTATCTTTAACATTTAGATCTTTGACCCATTTTTATTTTATTTTAGTTCATGGTGAGAGATTGGGTCTAGGATCAACTTTTGTTTTGGTCAGCTCAGCCAGTTCTGTGGGTGGGGCAGGCATAGCGTGTGGTTCTGGGGATCAGACCACAGTCCCCTGTGCCTGCCTAAGCTCACCTAAGCAGGTGCTTTAGATCAAGGAGCTATCTTGTTGTCGCATAGAATCAACTTTGGGATGAAGAAGGTCAGTTTTCCCAGCACTATTTACTACAGAGGTTGTCTTTCTTCCAATGCAGGTATATGGCATCTTTGTCAAAGATAAGGTAGCTTAATGTGTTTGAAGTTGTTGGTATATCTTATGTTTTGTTAATTAGAGGGTCTGTTATTTTATTCTCTTGCCAGTTCTATGCTGTTTTTCTCAGGGTAGCTTTGTAGCATAATTTAAAATAGAGGAATTATGATGCCCTGCTTTGCCTTGTTGCCAAGAATTGCTTTTGCCATTCTAGGTCTTAAATACTTCCATATAAATTTTAGTATTATTTTCTGTAGTTCTGGTAGATATGCTATTGGTATTTTGATTGGGATTGCATTAAATCTATATAAAAGGTTTGGAAATATGGCCATTTTCACTGTATTGGTTCTGCCTGTCCAAGAACAAGTGACCTTCCATTTTATGATATCCTCTATGATCTCGCTTTTCAAACTACTATAAACTTCAGCCTAAGTAACTTTTACTTCATTAAATTGAGTCTAAGTATTTTTTTTTTTTTTTTTTTGGTGGAACCGGGGATTGAACTCAGGCCCTTGCACTTGCCAGGGAAGCGCTTATTCCACTGAGCCATCTCCCCGGTCCCCGAGTCTAAGTATTTTATATATTTTTTATTTTGCTATTTTGAAAGGTGTTGTTTCCCTAATTTTACTTTCAGTAAGTTTGTTATTTATGCATAGGATTGCTGTTGATTTTTGGGTGTTGACTTTTGTGTCCTGCTACACTACTAAGTTTGATTAACAGTTCTAGGAGACTTTTGGTAGAGTTACTAGGATCAGAATATCATCTGTTCTTGAACAGGCAGAACCAACTCAGTGAAAATGGTCATACTTCCAAAACCTGTTATATAGATTGAATGCAATCCCAATCAAAATACCAATAGCATATCTCACAAAACTAGAGTAAACAATCCTAAAATTTATATGGAAGTATTTAAGACCTAGAATGGCAAAAGCAATTCTTGTCCACAATGGAAAGGCATGACCAGTGAGATAGCTCTGCAGACTAAATGCCTGCTTAGGCAAGCAAAGGGACCAGTTCGATCTCCTGCACCACACATGCTGTGTTGGCTTCACACTCAGGTATGCTGAGCAGGCCACCAAGATGGGGCATGCTGGAGGATGCCTGCAGTCCCAGCTCTGAGGTGGCTGAAAATAGGAGGTTCACCATGAGTCCTAGCTGCATAGTGAGACTCTGTACCAAATGCAAACAAAGAAACAAACACAACAATGGAAAGGCAGGGTCTTATAATCCACAATATTAGTAATGCTACAAATTATTAAGTTCTACTTTTCTATGAAACGTATCATGTCATCACTAAATAATGGTAATTTAATTATCCCTTTGTTATCCATGCTATTTTATTTCTTTCTCTTGTCTAATTGCTTAGGCTATCAATTCCAGAACTATATTAAGTAAGCATGGTGCTAGTGGCCATTCTAGTCTTGCTTCTGATTTTAGAGTGAATGCTTTCACTTTTGATCATTTAGAAAGATTTTGGCTGTTGGTTTTTTATAGATGGGTTTATCAGATTGAAATACATACCTTCTATTCCAATTTTCTGTAGGGCTTTTATTATGAATGGGTGCTGGGATTTTGTCAGATGCTTTTCCTGTGTCTGTTGAGATGATCTTGTGATTTTGTCCTCGGCTTTCTTGAAGTGGTGAACTCTATTTATTGATTTACTTATGTTGAGCCATCCTGGCATTCCTGGGATGACTCCCACTTGGTCATGGTATATAATCTTTTTGGTAATGAGGATTTTTGAATTTATGTTCATTGAAGGCTTATAGTTTTCTGTGTTTTTTGGTTAGTTCATTTTTTTGGTTTGGATCCTTCTTTCCTTGCTTCTAGGAATGCTTTTGGGAGTACTGCTTCCCTTTCAACTTCATTACAGAGTTTGAAGAGTAATGTCCTTGGTCTTCTCTAAAGTTCTTATAGAATTCTGTAGAGAAATCATCAGGATCAGGGATTTTATTTTATTTTTTTAATTCTTCAATTTCACTGATTGATATTGGATTGTTTAGAAGTTTTATAACTTTTTGATTCACCTTTGATAATTCCTATTCATCTAGGTTTCAGTTTTTTTTTTTCTTTTGTATTTAGTATAGAGTCTACAGGCTCTCACTACACAGATCAGATTCATAGTGATCCTCCTGTTCACAGGCTCCCAAGTTCTGGGATTGCAAGCACCTGTCACCATACCCAGTGTAAATCACTGTCTTAGCATGCCCAGGGGGAACAGCTAGTATGGCACCCCAGGGATCAAACCCCAGTCCCTGTGTCTGCCTAAGCAGGTGCTTTAATCTGCTGAGCTATCTGGATGACCCTCATCTAGGAAACTAAACATTTCTTCTGAATTTTCTATCTTATTAGAATACAGGTTCTCAAAGTAGGTACTGCTGGACTGCTGATATTCTACAGACTCCGTTGTCATTTTGCCTGTTACATTCCTAATTGCATGGATTTCCTTGAAACCATAAGTATAGGCAAAAAAATTATGAACAAAATACTAATCACACAGAAAATATTAACAAAAATCAATAACTTCAGTCTCGCCACATTAAGTGAACTTTTGCACAGCAAATGAAAACAACAGAGTAAAGAGACAACATACAGAATGGGTAAAAAATGTGCCATGTAGTCCTCAAACAAAAAATTAATAGCTGGAATATGTAAAGAACTCAAAACTCAGACCCACACAGATTTATTTTATTTTTTATTATGTAATATATATATATATATATATATATATATATGAATTGAACTCAAGACTTCATGCTTGCCAAGTAGGTACTGTGCTGTTAAGCTATCTCCCTGGCCCGAATTTAAAGACCCAATCAAAAAATGGACATCTGAAATGAATACACACTTTTTACACAAAGTGTAAACAGCCAATGAACATACAAAAAAAATGTTTAACATCACTCGCCTTTGGAGAAATTCCAATTAAAACAACATGGGCATTCTGTCTCACTTCAGAAAAAAGTGGCTATTATCAAGAAATCAAAAAAAATTAAAAAATAAAAAGAGAGAAAGAAATAAATCAAGAACAAATGACAGTGAAACCAATGGGGGGGAAAACAATTCCCATTGTCGATAGGAGTGAAAACTGGTGTAGTTACGATCCAAATTAGTATGTAACTTCCTAAAACAATGAATCTAGAGGTTGCATTTGTCCCAGCTGTTCTCCTGGTAGGTATCTTCCCCAGAGGTAAAGAGCTAAACACATAACTCCACAGTGATATATGCATACTTTTGCTTATAGCAGCACCACTTATGATAGCTAAATCTTGAAAACGGCCCATATACTCATAAATAGATGAGCAGATGAAATCCATTTCTTCTTTCTTCTTGTATTTTAGTACAGGGTCTCACTATGTAGATCAGACTTGTAGTGATCTGCCTGTGTTCAGCCTCCCAAGACCTGGCATTACAGGCGTGCACCACCACACCCAGTCTCAATCTCCATCTCAGCACATGCCAGGGATCAAACCTTTCCACTGTGCTCTGCCTAAGCAGGCGCTTTAATCTGCTGAGCTATGTGGCTGGCCCTTAAAAATTTATTTCTCCTCCTTCTCTCCCGCCCCTGCCTCTGTCTCCACCTCCTTCGCTCACTCCTCCTTCTTCTCCTCCTCTGTCTTCATCTTCCTCTTTTTTATGGCAATCCATAGAGAAAATAAATACTTATAAAATTCTATTTCATTAGGAAATTTAAAGGCAAGGCGCTATTCTACCTTAAAAGTAGCTTTTGTAGGGCCAGCAGTGAAACAGTGTTTCACTGTGTAGTTTAGACTGGCCTTAAGTTTACTTTGTAGCCCTGGCTGGTTTTGAATTCATGACTGTTCTCCTGTCCCAACTCCCAAGTGCTGGGATTAAAGGTATGTGCCAACATGCCTGGTGAAAATGTGGCTTTTATAAGCAATGTAGTACTATTCTGGAATAAAGAAGGAAAAACTTGAGATAATTTTATGTAGATGGATACACTTGGGGACCAAAATTTTAAGGGAAATAAATCAGATGTACAAGTTTAAATCTTGCACTGTTTCTCCTGCGTGGGATGCCCAAAGGGAAAATAAGGAACAGAAGGGGGCGTGGCACTGAAAAGTAAGAGGAGCATGTTAGGTGGGAGGAGGAGCAAGGGAAGGAAGAGGAGAGGAGGGAAGAGAAAAGGGAGAAAAGGAGAGGGAATGGAATGAAGAATTTCTAAGTAGAGAGGGGAAGAAAGGTTGAAGGGAGCTGAGGGGAGTGAGGGGGTGGGAATAAATTGAGTTACATTATATTCAGGTACAAATCCTCTGTGACGAATGTGGCATTGTGTACCCAAAAGTAGCGGAAGAATCACCCCACCCAGGCACGTGGAAATTCGGGCCAGGGATGGACTGTGGGTTTGAACTTTCAGCTCAGACCTGCTGGGATTGATAATGGCTCTGATACTCTGCAGAATTCTTACTAATACAGATATGTATGAAATTATTCCAATTCCAACAAAACTTTATGAAATACTTTCTTTACAACATTGTCAATTACGGGGCCGAGGAGATGGCTCAGTAGAATAAACAAGTGCAAGGGCCTGAGTTCAATCCCTGGTTCCACCAAAACAACAACAACAACAACAACAACAACAACAACAACAACAACAACAACAAAATTGTCAATTCTGTGCAACAGACAGAGTGGCAATCCATAGAGAAAATAAATACTTATACAATTCTATTTCATTAGGAAATTTAAAGGCAAGGCGCTATTCTATCTTAAAAGCAGCTTTTGTGGGGCCGGCCAGATAGCACAGTGGATTAAAGCACCTGCTTAGGCAGACCCAGGGGATGGGGGTTGATCCCCGGCCTGCCGTGCTGGCGCCGTCCCACGGGGGTGCTGAGATGGTGAATGAGACTGGATGTGGTGGCACGCGCCTGTAGTCCCAGCGTTTGGGAGGCTGAAAAGCAGGAAGGATCACTCCAAGTGCGATGTATGTAGTGAGACCCTCTAGAGGCTGCGCTAACTACGTTAAAAAGCATGTTTTGAATATATGTAGAGAGAAAACTTACAGGATATGGATACATAGAAAAACGCAGTGGAGACAAATAAGAAAATAGCCTAATTTCAAGGACAACAAGTAGATAGAACAAGATACAAGGATCTCGAAGGAAAGGAAACAGGAAGCGATGCCACCGCCACCCCCTAATTTCGGCAGTGGGTGGATCTTCATCGGCCGTAACCCTGGCTTTACTTTGTCCCATCCAGGCGTCTTTTACCCCACTGTTTGGCGTGCATGCCTCCAGGATTGATTAAATCTATTGCAGCCTGTTACCCCCAGTGCTGATTATTGTTGTACTTACATCATCACAGGGACACAAGTCAGCACTGAGTCGGAGAATGGGACACGCATAGGCATTTTTGTAGAAGTGTGAGTAGAAAGCTAGACGGACCTCACGGAAGGCGCCACGCACAAGCAGTGAAAGGAGGATCGGTGGGCTTAGCAGAAGAAAGAGAAATAAAAGATAAATCCCAAGATGGGAGATAACAGTTAAAGTTTCTGAACTACTAATTCCCAGAAGGGGGTAGATAGATGTTGCTTATGACATAAGCATAAATAAGCAGATAATCTGAGCAAAAAATAACTGCCTACACTCAGTCTTATAAACCTGGACGAATTCTGCTTGTAATAGGTTCTCAGGAGGTATCTAAGGGCCTGGCACCTCTTCCAAAGCTACTTATCTATTGCATCCATTTCTCTAGGGGTCAAACCCTGGTTTTCCCAGAGCATCAGCCCATCAAGCTCACGAACATTTGCCCCTGTATTGACCTATAGAGTTCTACCAAGTGCTAAAACAAAAACCATACAGTGAGCTAACAAAACAGAGCAAAATAAAACAAAAGAATTTACTCCAGAGTATTGTCATTTCTCTGTCAGTGGAGCAGATAATTTGAAATGAAAGAATAAAGGAGAATTTGATAAAAATAAAAGCACCTCATTATGTGTTTATATGAGCTCTGTAAAATAAAAAAAATTAAATATATTCTGTTCACATATTGTTGTACCAATATTATCACAACCAGATCCTTTAAGAAAATAGGTTGTAAGTTGTAGCTGATTCCTTGGCAGAACAGACAGTAAATGGAGCAAGGGTCAGGGCACGTAGGAGTCGAGTAGGAAACTAGATTCTGAGGAAAATTATTGGGCCTAAAGTACAGAGCTGGTGAATCAATAGATACAAATAAGCTTCAAATTTTAAAGGCACACTGATTCCTCCAGTCACATACTTCACAAGCCATCTGGTTGGCAGACTAGTGCTCAGCAACACTGTGCTGTCCGCAGGCTCCACTTACTTCCCACTCATTCTAAGACGTTGGAAGAGTACAAGTTGTATTTGTTATCAATAAATAAACACAAGCTTTTTAAAGCCCTTTACAACATTGTAGATTTGAGTTTCACAATTTTACTTAGCCATCCTACAAACTTAAACCCTGAAATGTCGAGGAAAGCACATGGGCCAGGGAATCAGGAAGGCATGTCAGAATGTCATCGCCCGGTCTCAGCACAATGTGCCAAGCCCTGAGAGCTCTCGGTCTGGAGCATTTTACTCTGTACTTGCTTCCCCTTCCTCAGAACGTCCTCATGGAGCAGTGATAGTCATTACAATAGCTTGCCATGGAAAGGCACAGGAACCATTTTTCTGTTCCAAGAAAAGGGTAGTGTTTTAATTTGAACCCAAGCAAATTCTGTATTTTACTCCTTCCTTCAGAATCTTATTTAAACATGTCCTGAGTTTCACTGTCTTAAACTTTTTGAGCTAGTATAATAAAATACCACATATATGGGCAGAGGAATTACTTTCATAGATTTCTGAAGCCTGAGAAGTCCATGACCCAAGTGCGAAACAATAGATTTAGTATCTGGGAAGACCCACTTTCCAGATCACTGACGGTGCATTTCCTCCGGTCTTTGCTTGGCGGATGTGGCGTTTCCCTGTCCTCTCTATGGGCACTCACACTATTGATGAGGGCTCCACCCTCAAGATTTATTATAAGTGGCTCTTATATATCCCCCCAAGGACATTGGCCCGTGGTGCCCTTTGAAGGTGTTTGGACATTTATAAGGTGGGGCCTTGTGGGTGGAAAATGTGCCATTGGTACCATGCCCATAAAGGCATTATAGTGGTTCTGCCACTCCTGGTCTCTACTTTCCCTTCCTGGCTTCCATAAGAGGAGAGGCTTTGTTCTACAACATATCTCCTGCCATGATGATCTTTCTCTTCCCAAGATCTAAAGTCACTTAAACAACCTGTCATGAATTCAAAAGCCTTGAACCATGAGCTAAAATTGATCTGTGTACCTGGTTAGTTATTTATCATAGTGCAGTTACAGCAAGGTTTAATCACATCCCAAAAGCCTGAGCTCCTGACACTCTCATGGTCAGGATGACTTTCAAAAAGAGCAGTCTCAGGGCCACAGATGTTCACATTTGAACATTCAGTCTCCTTTAATGAAAATGGGGTCAATAGGGGCCGGGGAGATGGCTCAGTGGAATAAGGGCTTCCCTAGCAAGCTCAATGGTCTGAGTTCAGTCCCCGGTTCTGAAAAAAAAAAAAAAAAAAAGAAAAGAAAAGAAAAGAAAAGAAAAGAAAAGAAAAGAAAAGAAAAGAAAAAAAAGAAAATGGGGTCAATAAGAAATGCGATGAAAACTAAGTTAGTGATTTTTCTCTAAAATGGAGGAAATACACTGAATGGTTCCCCCTTCCTTTTAAGTATGGCACAAGTCCATGATTAAAGTTCCAATCAATGAATTTAGTGTTTGGGAAGGTCTGCTTTCCAGATCATAGATGGTGTATTTTCTCTGGTCTTCACTTGGTGGAAGTGGCATGGCGGGTCCAGGAACTGTCTTTCCTAGGGGCATTCATCCTATTGATGAGGGTTCCACCCTCAAGATTTATTATGGAGACCTTATATGTCCCCCAAAGGACAATGGCCTGTGGTGACAAACCATACTGCATGATCAGGGTCAGTGAAGACTGAGGAGGGCACTACAGTGCTGACTATCACGGAGCACTTTGGTCTTTGCACAACCACAGAGTTTAGCTTGAAGTTGTCCATTCAGTCTGTGCTCAGAAAATACCTAAGTACACACTGAATCACGTGTCATTCTTAAATACATGTTCATTAGGTGCTTAGGATAACTGTGTATTTAAAATACGTCAATTTTCCTACTATAGGTATCATAGATAGGGCATTGATGTCATTTTTCACTCATATAGTCTACTCTCTGCTCAGAATTACTTATTAGTCTTAGCACATATATGAAAATACAGTAAAAATAGAGGCTTTAAGTCAATCTTCACCCCAAACTGGTATTTATGTTGTCACAGTATTTATCTTATCCCTTTGGGTAATGATGCAATTCTTTTTAAAAATTTTAAAGTTAAACCTAGTAAACTGGGATGACAGAAAGGAGAAAAGAAAGAATGAATGGGGAAAGAAATATATGTGCTGAGGCTGGCCAGGTAGCTCAGCAGACAAAAGCGCTTGCTTAGGCAGAGTGCAGCAGCTTGGTTCAGTCCCCAGCGTGCCGTGCCAGCCCCAACCCCAGGGCTGCTGAGATGGCGATTGAGGCTGGGCATCGTGGCGCCTGTAATCCTCATGCTTGGGAGGCTGAACACAGGTGGATCACTACAAGTCCTATCTGTGTAGTGAGACCCTGCACTAAATACATAAAAAAAGAAATACATATGTGTGTGTGTGTGTGTGTGTGTGTGTGTGTGTGCAGGATAGCTTGGATAATTGTACTGCTGATTTCTACTGGTCTATTGAAAGGAATAGTTGATGTTATCATTTTTTTATCTCCTTTATAAATTTTAAAATAATTTTGACCAATCTTTCAGTCTTATAGCTAGTAAAATGGACAACTAATTTGAAGACAAAATCATTCACTATAACAACTATTACTGAATTTCTATCACTTTGTTTAGTGAAATTCAATATCATTTCTAATTTTTGTTTTGTTTTACTAATTTTTGTGTTCTCTTTAAAAATAAATTTTTTAAAAAAGCCCAGTAATACAAATACAAAATCAAAATATGTATTTGAGCACTTTCCTGGCAAGGGCAGGGTCCTGAGTTCAATCCCTGGTACCAAAAAAAATATGAATGTAAGGTATTATATTTCAGTGGATTTCTGAATTTGGTTATGTCATTATTTTTCAAGCTATATCCTTAAATTTTAGAGTCCTAAACAAATTTTAAGGAGTAAAAAGTACAATTTAAAATCAGCAAGTCAGAGAGAGACAGAATATTTTTCTTTCTTTCTTTCTTTCTTTCTTTCTTTCTTTCTTTCTTTCTTTCTTTTTTTTACTTTTAGAGAAGGGTCTACAGGGTGTCCAGAGTCTCACTACTACATCAGACTCATAGTGATCCACCTGTTCACATCCTCCCAAGAGCTGGGATTACAGGTGTGTGCCACCATTCCCAGTCTCAATTGCCCTCTCAGCACTGCTGGGATTGGGGGGTGGATGGCACAGCATTCCAGGGATTGAACCCAGCCACTGCGCCCCAGGCCCCGCACCTGCTAGCAGGCACTTTAGTCCACTGAGCTATTTGGCTGGCCCAGAATATTTTTAAAGGGAATAAAATTACAATTCAGTAGAAAATAATTTGAAAGTAAAGGTGGAGATTGTGATTCTACTTAACTAAAAGGATTTATAGAGAAATTAAAAAATACTTCAAAACTACATTTGAAACAAGCTCTATTTGAAAGTCAGTACACTAATCAAAAATTAATAATTTTTGATTCAGAACTACTGTAATACCTAACTTTACAGTAATGTGACGTTTTCTAGATGGGGCCTAGTGAATTTAGCTAATATTCAAGGCATACAACTATTTATCATTTATCAACAATATTCTAAGCATCTACCATACACCAGATGCCACTACTCCATGAAAGGGTCCCAAGCTTGTTACGTCTTTTTTATTGTTGTCGATGGGACCAAGGGTCCCAGAGGGGCACATACGCCATAAACAATATGCAGCAGGGGCTGTCACTGGACATTGTCTTACCTGCCAATGCTTGTAGGGACTTGAAGAGGAGGAGCCGTTGGCCCATTTGCCATGGTTCTTTCCACACATCTCTCCCCAGCTGTGGCTTCCTCCTGGGCCCAGCAGTCTCTCACGTGTTAACTCTGGACCTGACCACGTGACTTCCTTTGCTAAAGGGCATGAGTGCCAGGTTTGAGTCTAGACCTTAAAAGGGTTTCGTTTGCTTCCACTTTGTTTTTCTGTTGTGCCTTGGTTATTGCCTTAAAGAGAGTTTTCTCTGTCCTTTCTATCTCCTCCGCCTGCACCCCAGAGTAGGCATTAGATTCACCTCATCCAGGCAGAGGTAAACCAAGATGTTGAAGCAAAAACATCCAGCTGTGCTCAGATTAGATTGTATGATTCTCCTCTGAGGTTCAGTATGGTGAGAATAAATTAGTGTTGCTTTTAGCCACTGAATTTGAATGCCTCATTGCCCACTGATTCGAAGGCAAGGACTCACTGGCCATCTCTTTCTTTAATTCTCCTGACCTCTTTTCATCTTCTCAGTCTTTCCTAAGCACGAGTGAAGACTTACTAGTTTGGTGAATATGGAAGATGTAGTGAGGGGCACACAGTTAAGCCATTTCTTATTCCTTATTTTATGGACAAAGCTCCTACACGATGTCCAGGTTCACTTCTTACTGACATAAATTTTGTATAATGTAGCACATGCATTCAAGACCCACGGGCAAAGAGACATATTGGAAGCTGAGATAGCCATGCTGAGTGGGTAAGCTCTGCAGTAGCAGAACACCAAGAGGTCTGAATATAAGATGTTTTTACCATCATCAGCTTGATCACCGTTGTAGTTGGTATTTTGGCCCTTGTATTTTACTTTACCTTACTTCTCGATTTTTCAGAACTAAAACATATTTAAGAGGAATGTCAAACCATGAATCTCTTTGAACAGTGAAATATGCAAGCTGGGCTGGAAGGAGAGTAAAAGATGTTCCATGCAGCATGTTGAGTGTAAAGATACTTGTTCTGTGGCATGGTGCTAGAAGTTTTTGAGTTGACTTTGTTTCACTGAGTGCATTTGGCATGGATCTAAGAGAGGAAACGTTAATTTACTGATTAATTAATGTACATGTGTGCACCTGGATTCAGCACACATAAAGTATGTGACACATGTTTTGCAAGTATAAACTTAGCCTTGCGGTGACATTATGTCGCAATGTTTGTCTTACTCTTGCCATCAACTTGGGGCCATATAAACGAAAAGCATTTACTTCTCAGAGTTGAGAGGTCTAAAATCAAGGTCCTAGCAGACAAGTTGCTTGGTGAAAATCTGTCCCTTGTTTGTGGATGTCTTATAACCACATCCCTGCTGGAAAGGAAACTCTGGTTTCTCTATAAGGACACTAGTCTCTTCACGAGGGCTCTGACCTCCTGACCCAATAAATTTTCAAAGACCCTACCTTCTAACACAATCACACAGAGGATTAAGACCCAACATAAAAATTTTAGGGTATGCAAGCATTCAGACTATGTCAATGTTATTCTATGATATAATTTAATGTTACTATGTCAGTTTTGCTTCCCCTTTTTTAAAAAAAATATTTATTTATTTATTTACAATTTTCATGGAATATTTTTATTTCTGTAGGTTATATTGCATTTTATTTCTTTTTTTTGACATCAGTTATTTTAAAGAAAAAAAATAAAAACAATGGTACAAAATCTCAAAACAAGATTTTAGGAGAATAACAATGGTTAGTACATTGTGTATTGTTACTGCCAAAGTAGTTTCTCATATTACAAGATATAGGCAAGAAATAATAAATAAACAACATAGGTACAAACCTGTTTTGTTTTTTTTTAAAGTCAACAGAAAATGGAAATATACTTTTTAAAGTTTCTAATACTAGAAGATATTATACAATATCTTTTAAAAAATTGTAAGTCAAAGATACAGTATAAATTAGAACAAAAATTAAGATTAAGCAATATTCAAAAATTAAATGTTTCAAAACAATTGAACTAAGAAAAAGTTTTCATGATAGCAAAGAAGTACTAAGAGTAAAACATAAGATAAATACTGGAATGGCAAGTAAATGACCAGCACTTTTAACAGTTTGAAGATAGGATATCGCACAAAGTTCTAGTGTGTTGTGGATGTGCATAATGACCGTGACAGTTACTGGTGGCCAGGTGTCAATTGTGGAACTGAGCTACATTTGCTTCCCCTTTAATGATTACTATATTTAAGCACACGGAAGTGCTTCCCAAGGTCATTTACTTGGTAACTGATAGAGCAAGCATTTCAGTGCTGGAATCATATCTACAATATTATTGTTCTCAACAAAAATATTTTGTTGGGCTAAGCACTCTTGTGATGTCCCATTGTGTGGAGATGGCACTGTGAGCCTCATGATTTATTTGGTGTTTGCTGGGAGACTAATGTGTTGTCCTCATAGGGTTTTTTAACTGTCATCACCTGACACCTAACTTAGGCCTTAGAGCACATGAGACTTTGAACTTAATCGATCTCTGCAATTTAGGGCAACATTGTGCAAAGACAAGCAGTTTGTTTTGTAGAAACAGTGGCATATATACCAATCTTGAGGCTCAAGGAGCTTAAGGTTGTTTATCTGAAGAAAAAGGGGAATTTAGAAAAATGGCAGCCATTGGAATTGGTAATAGAATATCACAGATGGTAGAAGTTTCGAACACAGCCCATGGCAGGTTGCTGTAGAAACCCGCCTGCACGGTGCCTTCACTGGTGGCTGCAGCAGAGGCTGGTTCCTGGGCGCCTAGCCACAAAGTCTGGGCCCACAGCAGCCAGCCCTGCAAATGAGTGAAGCACGCTGCCGTGGTGTGATCTAGAACTACGCCAGCGTGGCTTTCTTGGGCCAAGTAGGATGGAGCAAGCTTTCCGCTGTAGGATGAAGACTCTTGTAGGTATCTTAAACACTTGAAGAAAAGCTGTTCTCTCCTTCACATTTGAGGTGCCGAGTTGCCCATTAAGTACATGAAAGTACTGCTTCTCTTGCTTTAGGTTGCTGTGGATGAAGAATGCAGGTTGCATAAGATCGAGTGCTCCTAATCCTATTCTTCCTTCAGGCCAGTGACTAATTTTGGATTTACAGGAGTTTCTTTCATGAATGGATTTATGATAAAGCTAAGAGGATAGACTTCTTTGCAGAGCTTTCAAAGAGATGCTATAGACAAATGGCTGGCAATACTAACAAAATGAGTTCTTTTGTCTGCACTGTGGCATGACCGTTGCTTATTTGGAATCTGACTTCTCCATACATCTCAACCAATGAATAGGTAGTGTGGGAAGCCAGGAGATCAGTGCCACGATTGTTCGTGGGATCCAAGTAAAGGAAGTTAAGGGCTGGGGAGATGGCTCAGTGGAATAAGACCTTCCCTGACAAGCTCAAGGGCCTGAGTTCAATCCCCGGTTCCAACAAAAAAAAAAAAAAAAGAATAAATAAAGGAAGTTAAGCTGAGGATGACTAAGCTTGTGGTAAGTGAGATGTATTCTTGTAGAGCATATGAACAGACATATTGATGCCAGCTCTCCTGGGATGGTCTGGCCTTCTGGGAGGACCTGCTGCACCCTGACTTTCCTACGCTGACTCATCCAAAGGTATTCCACGGAGGCACAGAGCCAGAGTTCATAGATGGTTTTATTACTGATACTTTAAGTTGTTCTGTGTTAAAAAGTAAAAATAAAGTCAAAAAAATTGGTGGGTGTGGGGGGGAGAGGGAGAGAGAGAGGGAGAAGGAGAGAGAGGGAGAGGGAGAGGAAGAGGGAGAGAGAGAGAGAGAGAGAGAGAGAGAGAGAGAGAGAGAGAGAGGATTGTGCTAATTGGGTAAACTTTAGACTCCACAAACACTGACTTTGTCCCTCTCCCCAACTTATCCCTGCCAGATGCCTCGGGCTAGCCCTGGATTAAATAAACTGTGTGAAGAAAGTTGTTTTTCTAAGAGACAAGAAGAGACAGTAAAGATGATCCTGTGCCAAAAGACTTCAGATATCTCAAGAAAGAATGGGCATTAAGTTACAGAAAATAAAGTTTACAAAGAGAAAAAGTATATACCCCTGCCACTGCTTTCAAAGATAAAAGGAAAAGTTGAAAGTGAAAGGCAATAATAAAGACACAGAAGCAGAGGAAGGAAGGAAGGAAGGAAGGAAGGAAGGAAGGAAGGAAGGAAGGAAGGAAGGAAGGAAGGACAGACAGAGAAAATCTGCAAATCTGTAAGTTTTAAAAGAGCAATTCCCCAAATGACGAAAACAAGGAGCTTGAATAGAGACAGGCAGTTGGAATTCGTATTAAACCCTCCAGATTGCTGAGGCTCAGAAAATGACACCTTAAAGTGCTACTTGGAGTGCTGACTACTTTGACCCCAAAGAGTCAGAGATCAGTAAGTACAGGAGGACTCTGTCTCTGAAGTTCCTCTCTTGACCTAAAACTTCTCTCCTCCAGGTGTTACCTGATTTTAAAGTCCTTCTTCAGATTGCTCACAACACCACAGCAACTGATGTACACCACCGACAGCAAGTCTGGCACTGACCCCAGGCCTCGGGCCCACGTGGACCCTCAGAAGCTGTCACCATTGCTTCAGGACCATTTATCTAAAAACATCATTTGTTCTCTGGCTCTCTGAATTTTCTCCATGTCCCAATTCCCTCTCCCTGATGAATAAAAAATCACGTGTCACTCAGTTTCTTTCGATACCAATAGACGCATGTGCATACCTTTTATCCCATGGAACCTACTCTTGTCAATTTATTTCCTAGACTTAAATGACCTGACCTATGAAGGGCAGAGGAAGTCTCCCTTCACACCTACAAAATTAAGCAGCTCTAAAAAACAAGCCATTATGTTCACAGTTACATAATCTGAGCCAATAAATCTCCTAAGGAGCTGACTTTTTGCATAATCCAGGAAGCACCAAGTCCAAACAATTTTGACTACTAGTGGAGAAACAAGAGTTTCAGCGCTTTCAGGAAATATAAAACAGGGACACTGGAAGGCATCATGCATCATTTATATCCCAAACTTACAAAATAATTCTTGGCATGGAGAGAGGCCGAAATGTTTCTATTTTACCTTATAAACATGTGGTTTTCCAAGGCTGCCGCACTTGCACATACCTGTGCTTGTACAAATAAACACATCAAGCTCAATGGAGATGGAATTTGCTTCTTTTGAATGAGTGCCAACCTCAGCATGTGCTCTCATTTTAAGGAAAGTAGGATGTTAAAATTGGGTGAGATGATGCTTGCATTTTAATGTAATTCTTTGGAGGTAAAGCTACTGTTCTATTATTGTTCTATTCAAGACATACTGATGGGAGAGGTTCTTGTGTAATCTTTTATTTTTTGTTTTTAAAAAGAATAAACAATAGTAAAAATAAAATTAGAAATGACACAGAATTTTTTATGTACAATGACAGTAATTCAACAATGGTTATTACATTGTATATTGTTGTCTTCAAATTAGTTGTTCAGATTACCACATACAAACATGCAAAATTGGTCAGGAAAAGAAGCAAAAATTGTAAGCATTAACTGTTATCTGTATAGACCAGTGGTAATCTTGTAGTTAAACTTCCTAACTTAAGGTTGATAAGAAACCCCACCAGCATTTCAGAGAAGAGTTCCTGTTATCTGACTCATAACACTCCAGGACTATTGAATTATATGCCACCTTTCAGAAAAGGAAATGCCATTTCACTGAAGGGTAGAGACAGATCTCATAAGTCATTTCTGATACTAGTTTGTTGAGGAAGTTACAGGAAACCAGAAATAAAAAGTTTTGGGTAAAGGTGACATTCTTCATCTAGATGAATGTAATTCAGTGAAGTGCGATTTTAAGACATTGCCAATTATTTGGAAGAGTTTAGAGATTGGGAAACTGCTCTGAGGTCTGCCTACCAGGGCTCAAGCTTCAAGTGACAACTCATTTATTACACAGAAGAGAGTAAGTAAATGTTGAGATTCCCAAGGTTTTGTTTCTAAGGGGTGGTTTATGTTGCATCATAAGGACATCCTTGCACCAGGAGCCAGGAGGAAAAACCTTTCAATGACACTCGACTTTTAGGTCCAGCTCCCTTACTACTATGTTGTGCCACCTTTCCTGATATTTTCTTTGCTCTTCTTGGTCAAAGTAGTTCAATTTTCCAGCCTATGTTTTTTTTTTCCCTTCTAGCAAGAGAAATTTTATTACAATTAATTAGTATGCACTGATTAAGTCCTTGGTTTCAAAATTCACTCCCTTGTTGTTCAAAAGGATATAAGTGAAGCTGCTAACATGAGAAAATGGAATTTGACATTAAAGTAAGACTCATCTATCATCCTTTCAGTATGGACAGAGGAAGAAAGACAGGGCAAGAGGCAGAATCAGTAAACAGTCTTGGCCACTGAAGCAGGTAAATGTAGCTGAGAAGAGGAAACACTTCTGTAGAAGGAGGTGTTGACACCAAGGACCCTACAGGTGCCCACAGAAACAGCATGTCTTCCACCTTCAGTAGTTCCCTTGGCAACAAGGAGACAAGAAAGCAGAAAGTGCATCTTCGATTGTCACCAGAGTGAAAAATCCAATTGAAGGAAAAGGACTCTGACACTGGGATTGACTTGTACTACCATCCTCTCCTTATCTGAGCTAAGTCCTAACTTAGTCTCCATGTTTTTTTTAAGTTCAAACTATGTTGCTTCAGTGGAAGCTAGTGGTCCAACAAGTGATTTGTGTATCAGTTGCACCACACTATCTTTAGAAATAAGAATCTTGGGTAGCAGGATCAACCCCTTACCTCAGCAAATCAGCAAATCAGTCTGCAGGTAGGACTGACGAGGTTCAGCCCAGTGATCTGAAACTAGTCTGAATGATCCTTTTATTTTTTAATGTCAAATTCAATTTTTTATGGTTAGCAGCATTGCTCTTATCCTTTTGAACAGCAAGAGAGTGAATTCTGAAACCAAAGACAGTACATACTTATCAACTATAATGTAATTTCTCTTGTTAGGAAGAAAATCATATGCTGGAAAATTGAACTTTGACCAAGAGGAGCAAAGGAAATGACAGGAAAGGCGGCACTGCCTGGAGGCAAGAGTCCTGGACCAAAAAGTCAAGTTTCACTGAAAGGTTTCACCTCCCAGGCTCCGGGTGCCTGGGCAACACTACAGTGGAGGGAGTCCCTCCCCAGACAGTACTTGTCACACCTCCGTATCTACCCACACCGCTTCTCTTGTTTCCCACTGGCTTAACCTAACAGGTCCGTATGACTGTAACTTATTCAGGCAGGTGCTTGATGCATCAAAAGTAGACAGAGAGAGCAACCAAGGTGCTGTTAGTTGTAGCATATGAATGGGCAGTTCTGGCTCCCAACTCTTGCAAGTTTTCACTTACAGCAGAGTCATATTCTAATGCATTGTAGTTGCCCTGATTTGTATAATTACTGCTCTGGATGTGAAGCAGGGATCTCTGCTTGACAGTAGATGTTAGGTGTCCCAGGAGAGTGTGTGGACAACCCAGGGGAGAAGGCCTGGCAGCTTGCTACAGTAGAGTGCGGCACAAACATGGCCACACACTGAGGGCAGCACTGGCAGTGGGACAATCTCATCAAAAGTCACATGATTCACAACAGGTTGGACTTGCACGTACTTTCCCTATATTTAAGAAAATGCAGTAAAAAAAACACTCCCCCACAAAACATTAATACTCTAGTAAGTGCTCCCAAATAAAAATGCTGTGTTTTTGTGCTTTTGTCATTACTACTGTTCTATTTTTATTTTTTGGCTGTAGGTCAAAGATAAATTCACAAGACCTCCAAGGAACATGCACCAAGAAATCAATTTCTTTATGAATAAATTGAGATAAAAATAATATTTCACACTGCTATTTCTATCATAGAAACAAAATCTGAGGTCGTCAAATTATAATGCAAGACTAAGTAAAGCCACTGATTGCTTTTGGTAAGTCGCCTTGTACCAGGGCAGGCCATGTTCATGCTTTTATGTTCCGACCACAGGCATTTTTATGCTGTAAAAGCAGAGCTGAGTGTTTGTGCACAGTGGTCATGGACATCCCAAAATATTTAATAGCTAAATCTTTGCAGAGAGTTGTGCTAATTCTTTACTTAAGCTATTGTCTCAGTTACTTTTCTCTTATTGCTGGGACAAAATACCTGACACCCCAAGTTAAGGAAAGAAACACTTATTTAGTTCACAGTTTGTGGAGGTTTCAGTCCATACTTGGCTGGCTCCAAGGAAGAGTGGCACATGGCAGAGGGCAGCAGTTCATGGAGCTGGAAAACAGCAAAAGAGCAAGATCAAAAGTCAGGAGCAGCCGCAGAGAGCAAGTTTCCCTCCCTTTCTTATAACGTATTCAAGCTATCTGCCCCAGTGTGGGTGTAGCACTCACACCCATAATCCCAGCACTGGATCAGGAATTAATCACAACCTCTTCCAGCTGCCCCACAACTGCATGAGGCTTTGGGAGGAAAACTAGACAAAACCATAATAGCTATTTTCATTAAAAGAGCCTACCCTTTGGTTCCACTCAATCTGGACACAAGATTTTTTATTTGGATATTACATTTATTACTTTTAAATAGAAGTTCTGTAATGCCTAGCTGTTGAAATGTCATTATGTTAATTTTGACTTAAATTCCAACTCCTAAATTACAGAGAATTCAATTAGATTTCTATTCTATTTACTATATAAGTTATTTAAATAAATGAATAGTCATTATTTTCATCTAACATGTAACTTCTAGCTTCTGTTAGTTTCCAAGTCCAGGGAGCAGTTCTAGACCACATATTATCATTCAAGATAAAATATTTAACATAAGGTACTGATTTAAGATCAGGCTTAAAGGCATTTATTCTTCACTTTCTATTTTATTCTTTGGAAATTTTCTTTCACACTATAAACACATTTTCTCTACAGCAAATGATAGCAAGGTCCACAGCCTATCTCAGTAGAGCCATTTTTGCCCTGCTCCTGTTTTCTACACTACAAACATTTCCCAAGTGGGAAGGACACATGGACAGTTGGATAGTGAGGGTTAGTACAGAATTTAGTTTTTGACAGGCATTCCCAAGGACAGGAGATACACCCATCTCTAGATAATATCTATATCTGTCATCTTTTTTAATTTTTTGTATATTTTAGGAAAGAATCTACAGGGTGTTCAGGGTCTCACTACTGGATAGGACTTGTAGTGATCTGCCTGTTTACAGCCTCCCAAGAGTGGGGATTACAGATGCGCACCACCATGCCCAGTCTCTATTGCTGTCTCAGAACACCCCAGGGTTGGGGCTAGCACAGCAGGCGCAGGGATTGAACTCCTTGCCCCTATGCCTGCTTGCAGGTGCCTTAATCCACTGAGCTATTTGTCCAGCCCCTACTGTCAACCTTATATCTGAATCTCTCTATATTATCTAGTCTATCTGTCTATCATGTCTATCAATCTATTAATCTATCTATCATCTATTGATCTGTTATACTATATTAGAGATATAAGAAGGAATTATTTAGGGTAATTAGATCACTTAATTATGGAAGCTTCAGAGTTTCATTATTGTCTGTCTGCAATCCAGACACCTAAGGACGTTGACAGGTAAGTTCAGTCCAAATCTGAAGGCTTCAACACCAGAGAAGCAGATTGTGTAACTTTTAGTTCAAGTTTCAAGACTCAAGGAGCTAAATACCTGCTAATGTGAATCTTGAAGCCCACAGTGTGCAGAAGCTGAGCAGGAAATGAAGGCTACCTTGGCTCTGGAAGAGAGGCCCAGAATCACCCTCTCTGCATGTTTCTGTTCCTGCAGAGTCCAGTCTACTGGATGGTTCCTGCCCATGTTGAGGTTAAGTCTTCCCTCAAGTCTACCAACTCACATACTCATCTCAGTCACACTCATACCTGGAAAAGCCTTAATTAAGTGGAAAGTGCCTAAGTTACCCATTAATAGAAAAAGGTTAAGCTCATTGCCTACTCTGATTCTGATAAAACTACTGCCATCTGGTCATCCGTTAATCCAGGCAAGGTGACACCTCAATTAACCATCATGTCCCCAATCATACCATCAGGCTCCCAAACTTAGAAGCAAGCATATGGAAAAGGATTAAATAGTGACAAGATGCAGTGTGGTTTGTGAGAGTCAAGGAAGGTCAGAACTCTTATGGAGCAAAGACAAAGACTTCTCTGGACTTTCAGTGTTTATTATGTCCTTAAAATTTCAGGGAGGTGCAGAAAGTGGAGGGCACATTGAAGACAAAGTCTGAGAAAATGAGTTGGCCTTAAGAAGCTAGGACGAAGACATTCAAAACAGCAAATCTGGCTAATTGGGAAAGCTGTCTACTCTCTGAGGTTGGAAGTTTATTGCTTTTGAATTCTGAGAGGGACTTAACACCCGCAGCCACAGCATTACCATGCCTCAAGAGACTGTGGTAAATTTACACAGCCTGGTCCCCACAGTGAGCCCTGTGGGTATGTTTCCTCCACTAATTGATCAGTTAGTAGTAGCAGTTTTCTGAGTACACATTCAGTTTTTACATTTGAAATAATAGGAGCTCTAAAATGGTATAAGAAAGTAATAAATAACTACCAGGAAAGGAAGATGGTGCTTGGAAATTCTTGTAATTCCTGCTCCAGTATCTCTTTTTCACTCCATACTGTTAAAGCTCTCCTCTTTTGTTGTAGAAGAGCTCATTATTTTTCTGAGGACACCAATGAGAACCTCAGAAAGGTTTCATTTTTCCTAAGCTCATTGCTGCTCCCACACACGGATGAAGCTTAAGCCCTGACGTGGGAAAATGTGATTGATCTTAAAGTTCACAGTGAGGCATGCTGGGAGATGAAAGCCATGGAGAATCTTCAGATGGAGAACTCTAAGCCCCTGTGTTGGTGTTGAAGATACCTAGGACAAGGGAACCACCCTTCTTTCTTGAGTCACACACTGAAGAACAATGAGATGGAAGAGACTTAGAATTCTCAGTCTACATTCTTCATGAATGGGGAGAAATTACAATATCAAAATATGTGTCATGCAAAATGCTGGATGGGTTTCTCTTGGATTGAGTTATTATGAACAAAGATACATCCTATAGAACTTTAAATCTATGGTAATTTGTCAAAAATTTAGAGAAGAAAAAGTTTAATTTTTTCATTGATATTTATTGAGAGATAACTAAGATCCAAAGATACAAGTATGAACAGAGCACTTATGAAATGCACTAGCTCTTAGAAAGCTTAGAGTTAAGGCAGAGGACTCATAAAATAAAGGAATACGTAAATATAAAATGTTCATCCCCAAAAGAAAAAACAAACAAACAAACAAAAAAAAAACTAAGCCAAAGTAACAAAGAAGGTGAAGGCAGGTAATGAATTGAAAGTTAATATAAATCCAATAAGGTTATGCTATTATCTGAAGTTTTATGCCCCCGATTCATATGCTGAAATCTAATTGCCACTATGATGTTATTAGGAGGCAGGACAGCTGTTGGGTGACTAGGCCACAAGGGTTTTGCCCTAATGCATGAGATTAGCACCTGCACAATGGCAGAGCTTGAGCGCTGCCTCTGCACCTGACTGTGGAAGACAAAGCAAGAAACCACCTTGTATGAGCTAGAAAACAAGTCTGCACCTGTCACTGCACCTGCTGGTGATCTTGGGTTTTCTGTCCTCCAAAACCACATGAACTAAATTTCTTTTGTTTAAATGGTACCTGTGTATGGCTTTTTGCCACAGTCATCACAATGAATGAACACAGGTAGTCAGAAAGTTGAGAGATGTCTCAGAAAGAAGCTGCAGAACCTAAGCAGACCATCAGCAAAGCTTTTGGGGCAACTGTCCAAGTCAGAGAAGCACCAAACAAGGTATCCTGAGGTAGGTGG
>NW_004524582.1:25701354-25718823 GCF_000260255.1 Octodon degus
GGCTGGCATGTGGTGCTGGGGGATTGAACCGCGGTCCCTCTGCTTTGCTAAGCTTGTTCTAAGTAGGTGCTTTAGACCACTGAGCCATCTCACCAGCCCCAATCCTTAGACTTGAGGATTAGTTTTGAACCCATTAAGGTAGAATTACAAGTCATGACAAGGTGGCTTGATACGACTTAAGGAGGATAAGGTAGGGCAAACATGCAGTGCCTTACAACTCACTGCTAGTTGGATTTTTGAGTGAAAGGGAAGTCAGTAAAAGTTCTGCAAAAGCATTCAGTTTTATGACCCAAATTAGTTTTTTTATTCCTTCCAAATAGATTTAAAACTTCAATGTAAGGTATATTATTCCTCTAGAAGGAACAAAAGAAAAAGTGCAGAACTCCAACATTGAGTAAAAGATCTTTTATAATCTGACTGTCCCCAACTGTACCTTTCCATGTGTGTCTCTGATTCCTTGTCTGTGATCTTTTACAACAACCTCATCATCTTCAGATCTCTATAAGGATGCCCTGATGCACTGCTGATCCTTGTCTCTGGATTTTCTTCTCCATCATCCAAGCAAAACCAGTGTCCCATGTGGCTGAGTGAGATAAAAATACTACGGGCAGTCAGACAGAGACAGGTCCTGAAAGGAGCCAGTGAAGACGAGATGCCTTGCAAATGGAGAGACAGGCACCTTCACTGCGGGCCAGACCTCAAGACAAAAGATGAAATAAATGCAGCCACATACCTCCCTAGGGATAGACATCAAGGATTAATATTCTAAATAGGTACCCAGCACTTTGAGAAAGCCATAAAGAGTCACTAACCCAACCAACCCCCTACAAGAAATGCCCTTGTTCTGTATTCATGCCTGCTTGCTATGTGACTCACTTCCCTGTTTGATCCTTATTTAATAAATATTACCTGAGCAGTTATGTTTGTAATCCTATTAGTTGACCAAAATTTTGTCCCATCCCATGCCCACCTTATAAATTTCCATGTTTCCCACTCTGAACTGACCTCACTTTGTGGATTTGCTCTATGAAGTTCGCTAGAACAGACAAGGTCCTCAGCAACCCACTCTGTCCCTTTCTCCTACAGAAATTTCCTTCCAATAAATGTATTTTACTCTTAACTTCCATTGTTCCTGAAGTTCACTCTTTGATTTTAGAGAACATGAGCTCGTGCCAGATATCTTTCCGGTTGGGAGTTTCTTTCCCCTGTATCACCAAGATACCTGTACCTTGCAGGAGAGGCCTGGTGCATCTTGAGTCTTGCACTACAATTCTTCTTCAACACTGTTATCCATGATCACACTCCAGGACCTCACACTGGGACTATCTCAGCCCCAGAATGTGGTTCGGCGTCACTCCCAAGTTTGCTTCTGCAATTGGATGCGGAGCACATGGATAACAGCATTGGCTTAAGGTCCGTGTGCCATGACCGTAAACAAAAGATAAATAAGTAAATGAAAGAAATAATGACTGAAGCTAAACTACATTCTTATTAGGTGTACTTTTCAATTTGATGCTGGATTCTTTGCTGTCATATTTAACTTTATCAAAGGCAGCTATCGACTTCCTACAAAAAAATATAGGAAAAGAAAATAAAGGCATATGGAGATGCCTGAGCTAATAGCTTACAAAAGTGCTTGCGCTGGACCACTAATTACTCCCTGTATCAATTCCCTTACTCCCGTCTCAAGCGCATGGTCTTCGCTCCCTGCTACCAAGTACAGGTTCTTGGTAGATGGGAATTCTTAGGTGCTGCGAAGTTGCAGATCATGGAAAAGCAGGACCAAAATTAGATGAGGAGTGAAAGGACCAAAAAAGAGAAATGAAAGGTTATTTTGTTTGTTAAAGGTCAGTCTAGCTGGGCCTCACACATTGATTTTCTTAGCTGTTACAGTTAAACAAGTCTCAAAAATAAATGTATTATAGGCAATGCTACTTTTGCAACCATTGAGCTGAGCTTTAATTCCAGAATGCAATCGATAAGCCTTTGTGTTTCCATAGCAGAAAATCTGTGATAGGGGCATATGTGTTTGTACAGTTGCTATTTCAGACCCATGACTGCTTTGACAAATGATACTCTGCTTGCAATCAATAACTCATAAACCACAATTTGCTTTTTCTTTACCTTGAACTACAACCAAAAGAGGCAAACCTCATTATAATTTCTACTTAAAACATGGGTACGCGTTGATGGTACATATGCGCATGTATGTGTCAATGGGACCCGGAGGGCAGAGGCAAACCCCAGAGAGCAGCCTAACCTGGTGGGAACTGTGGAGACTCGTTGAACTACACTGGACTATAGAAACACTGCTACAGTAATTTGGTCATAGGCACTAGTGCCTCTTTTTCTTTGACTCAGAATTGTGTTTTACCTGATTATCTCCAGTGGAAATGTCCAGTTATTATGGAGGACAGAAATATTCATTGTAGCATTATCTATAAGGTGAAAAGTTGAAGCACTCTAACCTTCCAACAATAATCGTGGTAAATATCCAAAGGTGGGTAGGACATGGGTGGTATTAATATAATGAGAAATTTATAAGACAAAAAGTGAAACAGAAATCATATGTTTGCTATTATATATATATATATATATATATATATATATATATATATATATATATTTTGTGTTTGTCCTCTGGGTCCATTGACACATACATGCACATATATACAATCAACTCTTACTCATGTTTTAAGTGGAAATTATAATGATGTTTGCCTCTTTTGGTTATAGTTAAATAATATATGTATATATTAAAAACATGGGACAACAGGAGGGCCGGTCAAATAGTTCAGGGGATTAAAGCACCTGCAAGTAGGCACAAGGGCCAGGGGTTCAATCCCCAGGCCTGCAGTGCCAGCACCGCCCCCGGGGGCGTGCTGAGATGGCTAATGAGACTGGGCATGGTGACACGCGCCTGTAATCCCAGCTCTTGGGAGGCTGTAAATAGGAGGATCACTACGAGTCTGATCTAGTAGTGAGACCCTGAACACTCTGTAGACTCTTCCCTAAAATATATATTAAAAAAGGGACACCAATATCCTAAAATATATTCACTGATGGTTTTAAGTGGATGAAATACCTTTCCCGTATCACTGTATATTTTCCAATTTCGTACACAAGTTATTATTAAACTGAAATTTCTGTTCTATGACTTGATATCTTAAAATAGTACACTAGTATCACAATTAGAAACTGTAGTGTAGAAACAGGATAGATTCATTTTGAAAGGTCTAAGAATTTATATAGGACCATTTGCCATGGTAAAAATATTAATAAATGCATGTCAATGGGCAGACTCTTTGTGGAAAGTGCAATATATATGTCAGCTTTGTTAATATTTGACAATATTTTAAAGTAGTTATTTTTAATATGTAACAGCAGTGAAACAGCAAACTTAGAATTGGAAAAGTCAAACAAACTTTCCAAAAAAGAAATGCAAATGAACACTAATGCATCTCAATTTTCAGAATCATTACAAATTATTTCACAAAAAAGATAGCTGATACCATTCACCTATACAATTAGCAGTTGTACTTTTAAGTATCGCTCTGAGGATCCAAAGGGGACCTTTATCTAGCTATCGTGGGGGTCGTTCTCTCAGACGGTTTTCTCCGGGCAAGTTGCTGCACTTGATGGGTCCTGGGAGGCCACTAGTGGCTGTTTCCAGGGATGACAGCTCATAACCTGAAGTAGAGTGCACAGTCTCGGAATCTCAGAACTCTCCCCTCTCTTCCTCCTACTGAGGTTTGCTTGGGACTTGCCGCAGCATCTTTTCTGACCACAGACACCTCTAGCACTGCAGTATCTGCTTTCTTATGGGCCCAGGCTGGAAGGCTGCTTGTGTTACAACGTCCCTGCTAAGAACTGGCAGAACCAGTACCGCTGGGCGAGTGAGACAGCAGCATTTCCAAGTGTAGACTGACATGCTCCTCGAGCACCTAAAGAGGCTTCTGTCAGGCTTAATTCCTGAGAGTGGCACTATAAGAGTCAACGTCTCTATATTTCAGAGTGGATGTCTGAGCATACTCCAGATCACTGTATTTCTGAAACCTCACTCATAAGTCAGAACCCTGAATCTCTATTCATTTTCGCCTCCTACTATCTGGAGTGCCTAGACCCCATCAAAGGCTTCCACACATTTGCCATACGTGGTGTCAATGATATAGTGAAGAAATAAGTATTAGGTATGGAGTCTCAGTACCTCACTATGCAGCTTGGATTCATAGTAATCTTCCTGTTTGCAGCCTTCCCCACACTGGGTTTATAGGCATGTACCACCATGCCAGACTTGGTGTCCAGCTCAGCGTGCCCAAGGTGGGGCCGGCGCGGCATAGGGTGCTGGGGATTGAACCTGGTCCCTCAGCTTGCCTAAGCAGGCATTTAGTCTGCTGAGCTATCTTGCTGACCCTGAAGCAATGTCAGAATTTTCAAATACTCACCTCTCTAGTTCCCAGTACGTGATATTATGATGAAGATGGGGAAGTTAGTACAGTGCTACAAGAGCATGCCCCTGTGTTCCTTTTTATCCTGTTTGTGTGATGTACTTTAGTTTCTTTTTAATATTTTATTTATGTTTATGGTACAGTCTTGCTATACAGCTCAGACACACAGTGATCCTCCTGTCTCAGCCTCCCCAGCACTCGGATTATACATGTGCATCACCGTGCCCAGTTTTGATGGCCTGCACGGGGTGCTAGGGGCTCCGAGGTTAGCATTGCATGTGATGACCAAGGATAGAATCCAAGTCCTTGCACTTGCCAGGCAGGTGCGTAGACCGCTGAGCTATCTCCACAGACCTTTGTGATCTACTTTTGATTCTCTCTCATCGGATAGATGAAACACAACCGTTTTCCTGCTACCGAGTGCTAATCTATTCTGCAAGTTCTGGAGAAATTGCACACACTAAATTCAAAATCAACAAATTGTAAGAAAATGCAAAAGTAGGAAGCCTTTTTATGGGCCTGTGAATATACTTCTTTTCTAGATCCAAAAGCAGATGTGTCTGAATATCATGCCTACCACGTAGTTATGATGACAGTAGTGCTCCTGAGAGACTGATTTCTTCACCCAAGAAAATCTGACAGAACAATTTCAGGGACAGAGTGAGACCCAAAGCAGGCACCTCTGACACCTTGAGTGAAAGAAAATGAAGTGTAATATTGTCTTGAACCCTCTGGTCTGGGAGAATTTTCCTTCTTCTTCCTTTGAACAGCTATCACTTTTCAGGTCCTTAAAGACAATGCTGAGCTATCTGCAAATGGAAGCAGCACCGACCTCCTTGAGGATTTAGCCACTTTCTCACATGGCCATCAAGCCCACCATGCAGGCTGAGGCAGCATTTGTTCTGGCCTGAGAAATCATGGGCCTGCTAAATAATAAGGGGGACTGAAAGACTCACAGTTTTGGAAAATTGCATGTAAACATTGACTTTCATGTTCAGAAAGGTCATGATGTATCATTTTGTGATAAAACAGAAATAGAGACTAGTTTTTATGTCAAATTCTAAAATGCTGAGATAATAATGTATCTCCTTCAAGTGAATAATAGAGCAGCACACATCACTCCTGGAGGCATGGACACAATAATTTTGGAGGGAGCCAGCCTACAATGAGATGGAAGTGTAAGGCAGCATAAATCTCTCCTCCATTAGCTTGCCAGTGTCAGGTATTTTGTTACAGCTGGGGAATGTGGCTAATACACAGCCTCCAAAGTTCAATCAATAGAATTACTTTTATTTTAAAGATATTCCTAAGCACTAGAATTACTTTAGAAATACGGCAACATATGAAGTGCCCAGGTGTATTAAAAGACAATCTCAAGTAAAGTGAAAACTCGTTCCAGGTACTCCGCGTGGTTCCATATGGACACTTACTAAATTTCTCTTCCCATCTGCTTTACATCATTTTAGCATTTACTGTAAACTCCTTGTGCTTAGAGATAAAAATATGTATTTTGATTCCAGAACTAAATTTGATATTAAAAGTTATCAGCATCTTTCAATGATTCTAATTATATGTGACTTAGGCATTAAGTAAATAAAAATTCTTTCCCTCACAGACCATGACAGGAACCTCAGCAACAGAAAACGAAAATCACAAATTATTGTGCTGAACCATTGGATTTTACAGCCTCACATTCCGCTCTCCTGGAGGCATGCTTCCTGTTTTCCCAGGTCTCACGTTCAGTTCTGTGTGGAATGTTCTGTAACCGCGCGACTCCTGCATTCTGCATGCCTGAAACTTCAGCACCAATTGGCTTTTCCCAAGGTCAGCCACCAGATGGAGCAGCCCGGCATGTCCCTTCAATCATGGCTGCAGAGGCCTCTAAGAGCCTGGTGAGCACTGTGAACAGCATCCTGGAGAAGCAATTTCTTAGTTGTATGTTCTCAAGCACAGAGAACCACCTTTCACTTCTCTACACTAGCTTTTATACTTTTGTATCACTAAGCCTGTGATGGCTGGAGTCCTGTTGATTTCTGAGATACCTTAATGTATTTTCTATTGTCCAGATGCAATGCATTTTGCTACACTTTTAGTGCTACTCTTTTCAGCAGCCACTGTTCCTATGCCACCAACCTTGCAGGCCCTTCTTTCTAATGAAATGGTGAACTTTCAAAATTATTCAGCTTTGCCTTTTATTCCTGATGCTGCCACAGATCTGGTGAAAAGCACTTGGCAGTGCGCCTGCCAAAGTCTTAGTGTGGGCTGCTTTGAAATTCCCTCCTCCAGACCAGGTAGTACTCAGCTCTTTATCCTAATCTGCTGCAAAGTTTTAGGACATAGACAAAGTGAAGAAAAATTTTCTGTTAGTGCGTAACACAAGCAGCCTCTCGCCCAAATCCCTATAGACTCCTGTTCCCAACTGTAATCTCTTGAACCTGGTCTTTAATATCCACATTTCTACCAGCTTTCCAGACATCTGAGCTTTGACAAATAACACGTATCGAGCTCTCTTCCCAATATTTTTGGCTTCAGAAACTCATATCTTCAAAATTTTTGAACTTCCTTCACAAACTGGTTCCAAAGTTCTTTTGAACCCCACGGTTAGGTGTAATCACTGTATTGTCCTCACTCTGGTACAAAAAAGTGGTCACTTTTGTTGTACGTTGTCAAAATTGACTCCATTTTGTTGCCCTTCTAACCTCGCCGAGTTCCTGTTCTGTATGTGCCGACTCCTCCCAATTCCTCCAATTCCTCACCCCTGTGACTCAAGTCTTATGATATCTGTTCTCCAAACCATATCTCAATGAACTATTCCTCCCAATTCCTCACCCTGTGATATCTGTTCCCCATGAACTAATGACACTTCTTCCTCCCCACCCCCTCCCTGTTTTTGTGGTTTTCAAGCTTAAATACTGACCCTTGTCAAAGCTCAGAGCGCACTTAGGCACTTTGTGCCAGGTGTTGCCGCTGGGTACCAGCTAAAATAAAGCGCTTCTTTTAACTTTTGGACTTGGCTCATTGTCATCTGAGTTTTGAGCTACAACAACTTTCTCAATGTTCTAGCCAAATACCCAACATCCAAAACTTAAGTGAGGAGAGTTTCCATCTCTGCACTGTTTCAGTCCATGGTTGGCTGAGTCCAAATCAGAAATGGCATGGCCAGTAGTCATGACAGAGGAACGATGCCCAACCCATAGCAGCCAGAAGGCAGAGAGCAAAAGGAAGAGCCGGGGCAAGAGCTTCCCCTTCCAGGACAGCTTCAGTGACTTGCCTGCATGCAGACCCAACTCTCAACAGTGCATTCAGCTACTAAGCCATCAGTGACTGAATATCCAGCTCAGGGGAGCAGCTCTGAGGATCCTCTCACCTTCCTATACATGAAAATTTGGGGGAACATTTTAGCTCCCAGTCACAGAAGGCTCCCCTGATGGCCAATGTTGCAGCTATTCAGTGCACATTACAACGTGCAAACTTGGAAATATTCCTGCAACATAGACTGAATTCCTATCTCTGCAGGAGACACTGCTAGGCTTTCAGAAGTCAATGAATAAAGCATGGCTTCTGCTCTCATGCAACTCAGACATTTTGGAAGTAAAACACACAAAAGTGTCTTGACACTGGGAGATGCAACAGCCAAACCCATCTGAAGCAAAGATACTCTGTGAAGGCTGGCTATCAGTGGAAAACAGGGGCTGGTGGCCTCCCAGATAAAACAATTTATCTCACATTAAAACTTAATTTTATTTTTTCACAATAGTTTTGAGACATATCACAAAAAATCAGTGTTGTCTCTAAATGCAATTTACATTATTCAGATTCATATTTTTACTAAAACTCTTCAAGTACCTGTAATGTTTGCTGGAACCCTCTTGTCACACATTATGCAGAATTTTTACTGTGCCCTTTCATTCTGGGACACATAGATGTATATCTAAACATGCCAGTCCAGGCCATGAAACTAGGCTAATGAGCAAGATAATTTCTTCTGCTCCACATGACACATCTCAGTTCTCCTTCCAGACCAACCTTCACTGTCAGCTCTTGTTTGCGCTTTCCAAACAAAAGCTTTTGTGATTTTCCATCTTATATATAAATTACTCCTCTTATTAGTCCTGTGGCTCTTGTCTAAATTCATACAAAATAATTGAATAAGGGGGATTGAGTGCACACTGGTAATCCCAGAACTCATGAGGGTAGGGCAGCAGGATCACCCTGGGTTTACGACCAGCCTAGGCTACATAATGAGTCCAAGGTAGTATGAACTACAGCGAGCCTGTCTCAAAACAAAGTCAAACAAAACAAATAAAATAAAACCAGTTTAATGAAATATACCAAGACTTTTCAAATCATGAGGTGAACTTCACTTAGCATATTATTGTGTCCAATATTCCTTGTTGGAAGAATCTTAAAATTATATTATATAATATTTTTTTTAATCTCAAAGATGATCTCAAAACGTATCTGACTAATGTTCTGCACAAGTCTCATGGTCTCTGGGTTATTCATACAAGCAGATCTCAAATATTTATAGCAGATGGAATGTCTAGCATGTCAATGTACAGATATGACAATAATATGCAATATCATGTTATATTTTTATAGTCATTGCTGCTATTGTAGGAATACACATGAAATGTTATATTTACACGTGCTTGTTGGAATATAATGTTATTTTTCAAATCCTAAATCAAGGATCTTAGTTCAGTGAACATTATGGATTTCACTTGCAAAATAGTATCAAGTTTTATAAATGCATATACATATTAAATGGCATAAGACAAACCAAGAACTTAAAATGAAGTTTGGTTTATAAAAGTACTTAATAAATGTTGATTTTTTTTTTTTTGTTTGTTTTGTTTTATTTTTTGGCGGAACCGGGGATTGAACTCAGACTCTTGCACTTGCCAGGGAAGTGCTTATTCTACTGAGCCATCTCTCCAGCCCCAATAAATGTTGATTTTATTTTATTATCCTTTTAAGGAAAGGAAGCAGCTAAAGTCTGTAACACAAATCAGAAAGAAATATTGTCTTTCTTGATTATATGGTAGAATAGGTATTCGTTGCCAGATCTCACCTGTCTTTTAATTCCATATTTTTACTTCTGTTGAATGTTTTTGCTTGCTTGAAACTAGGCTCATAAGATGGAAGTTGACATTGAGCATAATGATTATTATTTTACAGGAAAGGTAAAGCAATTACATAAATTTACATTATCTTTTAAATCATTTTTTTTTTTTTTTTGTATTTCAGTAAGGTTCTGCAGGGTGTACAGGGTGTACTAGGTCTCACTATGTAGTTTGGACTCCTAGTGATCCACCTGTTTTCAGCCTCCCGAAGAACTGGGATTACAGGCATGCGCCACCACACCCAGTATCAATTGCAGTCTCAGCGCCCCCCTGGGGCAGGGCTTGCCCAGTAGGTTGGAGATTGAGCCCCAGCCACTGTGCATGCCTAAGCAGGTGCTCTAATCCTTTGAGCTATTTGACCAGTCCTAAATTATAAAATTTAGAAAAACAATGATTTTCATCATTAACATGAGACCAACTCCTATTAAATTATATCTCTGTAGTATATTATGTGTAAAACAGGCTGCAATTTTGAATTATGTGTCATGCTTTTTGCTAATGAAGACACTAAGCCACACAAAGTTCTTTGTTGAAAAAGACTTGGTCACTTTGTGCTCGGTAATAGAAGGAGCTCCATGTGTTTTATGGAACCTACTCATAATGTTGTTCTTCAAATATATATGAAAATAATAATGATTTTATAGTTTACTGGAGATTAAACTGTATATGTGTGGAATGATTGAAAGATATGGTGCCTATTTATTTATTCTTATTTGAATTTTTGGACTTCAGAAATCTTTTATTGAAGACTAAGTAAACAATGGGTAAAAAATGTTTTGCAGAGTGAAGGGAGGCTGAAGAGACCAATAAAAAATGTAGAGAGCTCAATGAAGAACTAAAGACATTTCAAAATTACTGTTTATGCCTAATGCAATTTGAGAAATGAAAGCTTACCCAAAAAGCATTTACATAGCATTGAAAAAAATACTGAAGTAACTTGAATTAAAGAAGCTAAATAATCTATGCAAAATCAGTACAGTGGGGACCTATTTTCAGCAGGTAAGCCTATTTACAAGGAAAAACCTCTTAGTCTTGTAATGTGATCCTGTTTTAATAGACTGGCTAATTCACATTCTTGCAGAGGTAGTCTGTAAGGCCTCAGTGCTCCCACAGGGACTCCAGGGGGACTTATTTCCACCAGAGAACTCTGTGCACTGCCCTGTGAACACACATGTATACCCCCCCTCCTGTGAATACCTTGAGTGAAGGGGTTATAACTCATTCAGTTTTATAACTACACAGACAATTAGGAGGCATTCAATGTTAAAGGGCTTGGATATTACAATAAAAATTAATTTGTACCCCTATTTACATGTCAAGGATTACCACCTTTACCCTTCCTAAATCAAAAGCACCAAACTGCTACCAAATTTGCTATGGTTTTTGCAAAGTGGTGCTTTTGGGACTTTTTAATATAAATGAATATCCCAAATTTACTGATATTTTCAGAGTAGCTCCACAAATTTAGCATTTTCTTTGGAATGGAAAACTTTCTTGGAAGTTACTTTATTCTTTTCCTCTTTTTCAAAAGTGCATCTTGTAGGGCCAGCTGCTTCTCTCAGAAGGACCGCTTGGTTTTAGACTGAACATTCTGCCTATATTGCATCATTATAAAATTCTGTGTTTTTCTTCTATTTATTTGTGGATCTGGAAGATGGGTTCCTTTAGATTTTACTCCTCCAAATTCTTTTCCGTCTGTCTTTCCAGCTACTGCAGTTGTTAGTTATGTGTCCTTGTCACACTTAGGTTTTTTATGAAGACACTCATTGTCCTGAAGAGATAATAATTCTGTCCCCCCCCCCCGCCCCGGCTCATGCTCCTCATAACTGTTGATTTCAATATAGTTCCTCTTTTGGGCCTTCCCTCGGGCAGCAGCAAGCTCTTTCTTCATTTGAGCCATACAGATTTTCTGGAAGTCTTCTTGAGTCACAACCCAACTGGTGCTGATGGCTGTGGTCTTGGCCCTGTGCTCCTCCTTGGCCATGTTGCTCAGTTTCTGGGTGATCTCTTGCTGCTCAGAAGAGAGGTGTACATCACCATCAGCCTCATCCTCTTTAATGAGACTTTTCCACCCATGTTCACCTTCTTCAGCATCCTCTCCTTTCTTAATTCCAGAACTTCTCCTCCTGGAATATAAACCTTAGCACTGAATTCACCACAGTCTTATACTGTTGCTTCCACAGAAGCTTCTGGAGGTTTGCCCCTGAATTTCTTCTGCAATATCTGAGGCTTCAGCATCCAGAAGAGCTGGATCAAAGTTCCAGCAGGGACCATTACATTCTTATCTTTGTGCCTCTTGTACTGAGCCAGGTTTTGGAGAAGATTCTCAGTCATGGCTAGCAGACAAGGAGCTGTCATCTCCTTAACAGCATTGATGTCTACTGTGACGACCTCCCTAGAGTTACTGTCAGTCACAATTTGTTGGCCACAGTCAAGAGCAACGATTGAATGATCTCCAGCAGTACAAGGTGACGAGATATTTGTGCATAAAACGGAAGGATCTTTGTTATTTCTCTTTTATGGGGTTACAGAAAACTTTGGAGAAAGGGGTAGAAGAGAAAACACTCCTGGATTCCCACCAATCTGGAGATAAGGCTCATAAGCTTCATCTTCACTTCAACCCTCTCTTTGAGTAGTTTTTCTGAAGAATCATGGGGGACATGGGTCAAGTTAATAGCTAAAAAGTTAAACACCTTGGGCTTTTCTTCTTCTTTTGTTTCTTGAGCACTTTGGTTACATTTTCCAGCTTCTTAGTTTTGGAGCTCTTCTTACCTGCAGCATATTGCACAAGTAAGTCAGTTGCTTTGGGTCCTTCATACTCAGATTCTGAGCTACTACCTTTTCTGTCATCTTCGTCTTTCCGAAGGAAAAATGTCAGAGCTGCAACCAGTATCTTAGTGACCTTGGAGAAGCACACAGTTGGGATAGCACTGACAGTTTTCTCATCATGCGAGGTGTTCCTTTGGTAGAGTTCAGTCATGACATCCAAAGACATCTTGGCTGCAGTTGCATTGCTGTCGCTCAGCATGGTGTGCGTAGAATTCTGTATTACTATGTTCACTCTATTGTTATTGTGTCGTGCACTTATATTCTTAGTATAAGCCACCACATGTGAGTGTAAAGCGGAGGAGGCTTATCATGGCAACGAAGAAGTTCAAAGAACAGCTCCAGCAGCCTTGATGGACTGATGAGATTCCTACTTACCAGCAAGATCAAAGCTTTGCAAAATGTCACTTGAAGATCTGGATCTATGATGTGTGACGGTAGGAAAGAAGATCTCTGAGTCCTTGAGGAATGTTACTCGCATGGTCTTGATAGCGGTGCCCAACCTGTGCCATAAACGCCACCAGCTCTGCCAGTTCTTAGCTGGGTTAACGTGGTGGTAACTTGGAAAGAGCTACATTGGTTTGGCAGTGACTATCCTGCTGGAGAAACTCCTCCCTGTGCTGGTGGGCCCACTTGATCAGATTCTGTGAGTGTGGCAGGTTGCAGGGCACCTTGTTGTTGTTTCTGCTGGACATGTTGGCTGCAGGCCGACTCTTCAAGGAGAAGTGCTCTATGGTGCCTATTTATTTATTTACTTATTTTGGTGGCCACCTCAGCCCACCTTGGGGGCATCACTCAGCATGTGATGCCAGGGATCAAACTGTGGTCTCTGAGCTCGCCTAAGAGGTGCTTTAGATCTATGGTGCCTATTTAAGTCTATTTAAATTTTTATGTAATAAAAATTATTACAGTAAAAGACAGAGTACCTTTAATCCCCCTGCCTAAATCCCCTCACTTTGAGCACAATTATCTCATCATTACTGACTTTCTCTGAAGCATTCTGAATGTTTTCTTTCATTAGTGTCTTCAGGAGGTGAGGTAACCATGTGGGGGGTGCTGGGTTTAAGGGCCACACAATAGGAAGTCAGTCTCATGAAAGCATGATGCTACGGCTTCATGCACGCTAGTCATAAGATCTGACGCCAGGCAACATTTGGTCTTCCCTAAACGCAAAATGAGCCTGAAAGATAAAAGTTTTGAATTAATACAGTACATGGGGGCAACTACAGAGCACAGTGAAAATGACTAATGAAACATGACTTCCAGGACTGCTCCAGAAAGTGACAAGAATGATTAGGTTAGGACCTTTGAAGTGAGCGGTGATATTTTAAGAGGTATTAATAGCAATGTGTCTTTTAATGTAAAAATTATTTTAAGATATATGTATTCATCATAATTTTATCTCTTGTATTGATGAAGTATTATGCTTATACAGATTTTTAGAACATAAATTGATCTAGACACATTGTTGTTGTTACTCTTGCTGCTAATAGCTGATTGTTAACCTTTTCCACTATTTTTAGGCTGATTTTTATATTGTCTAAGCAAGATCAGGAAGACTTTTTTTCCCTCCAATTTACCTCTTTCATTCTAAGACAAAGTACTGTTACATCACTGGCCACATCATGAAATTCTTCAAGTTATAGAACATATTTACTGTTGTAAAATTTTGGAAATCTGCTCACTTTATTTTGAGAACAAGTTTCCCAATCCCAAAATACCACTGTAAACCAATATGTCATAGAGAAAATCCATGAAAGCCCTAAATCTTATTTAGTGCCCTGTGTAGATTTGGTTCCTCACTCAAAGACCTGTTCCTCTTGTTGTTTATACTGAAGACTTACAAAGAGTAGATCAAAGAAGAAATCATGATAATAGACATGAACAGATCTAATAAAACTTAACACTTGCCCCACTTTCTTCTGTTCAATTAACCTCTGGCTGTTGGTTGTCTGTGCTTAAACAAAGAGAAATAGTATGTAAAATAAGTACTTTAAAGAAAAAAGTATCTCATAAAGGAAGAATGAATAGCATGCGATGCAGCAAAGGTGGAGCTGAGTTCCTGCAGAAGTCTGTTTAGGAGGCTTGGTGTTGGTCAAGCACCCTGTAACATCCTCAATTTTTTAAGTTACAGCATCTGTTTTCTTCTTTCTTTCTTTCTTTCTTTCTTTCTTTCTTTTTTTTTTTTTTTTGTCTGTATTTTAGGGAAGGGTCTACAGGGTGTTCAGGGTCTCACTACTAGATCAGACTCATAGTGATTCTCCTGTTTATTGCCTCCCAAGAACTGGGATTACAGACATGCACCACCATGCCCAGTTTCAGTCGCTATCTCAGCACGCCCCAGGGCCAGGGCCGGATTATGAACCCTGGCCCGTGTGCCTGCTTGCAGGTGCTTTAATCTGCTGCGCTATTTGCCCCAGCTTCTGTTTTCAACAAGTCCATTAGTGGTGTGACTGCAAGCATTACGAACCAACTTCTGGTGCTCAGCAGGGTCAGTTACTGTTAGAACGTAATTGGCCTCCAGGATATCTCAGAATACTCCAACATCTGGATGTTAAGGCAGTTGATTGTCAGTAATGTATGGAAGGGGAATTCTTTCGAGTGACTTCCTTCCATGCTGGCTTATCGCTGTGCCCCGTACTTGTTCAGTGTTATGTGTGGGTATGTACTTCCTAAACTTTGGGTTTCAGCAGGCTGGACATGAGCCACAAGGGGCTGAAAGCTGGGAGTGAAGGATCTGAGCTCTGCCCTGTTCAGTGCTTCCCGTGGTCCTGAGTGCTCCGGGGAGGCCCCACAGAGGTGCTCATTCCTGGGGAGCTGTGCTGTGTTGTGACAGGCGGGGTGGAGTTGAGTCTGGGGGGGCAAAGGGAGCTGCAGTTCACACCATGGATTACTCACAAAGACAGAGCAGCTATGTAAGGCCAAACACCAGGAAAATGAACGTGTGTCTCCTTGACTGCTGGTCAGACAAGCACACGTATGTGAGAAAACTACTTGAAGTGGGGAAAAAAAGACATAACAGGATCAAACCATCAGAACTGGTGCCCATTCTCCTGGGTTGGCAAAGTTTTAGGGTAAAAGGTCTTTGTTCTGTGTTGATAAATAAGTCTAGAGAGTTCTTAAGGCCATGTTTCACAAATATTAAGGAAGATCAAACTATTTCTGAGCAAAATTAATATGTTTGAATACAATTATGGCATGTATTAATAGAATCTATAAATAACATTCAGCAAGGTTAAATTACATTATCTAGCATCTATTTAAAAATTGTTAGACATACACAAACCAGGAAAATATAAACCATAATGAGGAGAAAACTCAGTAAAGATAATACAGATGTGACACAGGTATAAATCAATGATTAGAAGACAAGAACATAGAGATACTTACTATAAATGTATTTTACATGTCTTAAAGTCTAAACAAAGGAATGAAAGAAATAGGAACGGTATAAATTAAAGTTCTAGAAATAAAAATGACAATGTTGAAGTAAACAAAATACACTGAATAAAATACCAGAGCACATACTGCACATGAAAACGAAATGAACTGGAAGTCAGAGCAATAGCAAACATCAATGACGAAGAGCAAATTAAACTCAGAAAACTAAGCATCAACAAGTTTAAGATGTATTGAAATGGGGCAAACTTTAAATATATATCTGGAGTTCTAAAGAAAAATAAATAATTAAAATTGGAAAAAAACATTAGTGGAAAAGTTTGACTTGACACAACTAGAATCCTAAAATTCTTAGAAGATTTAATGAAGCCAATTGTGTGTTAATACACAAACAAAGAACCATGAAAGATAGTGTGTAAAATATACAGTGTGTAAAGAAATATAAGTGCATAAAAGTGATAAATAAGTCTCATAAAACCATCATGAATAAGTCTACAAGTTATAAGTAGACAAAGAGTGATACAGATGGCAGTGCATTCCTTATTTGAACTCCTGAAATCCAGACTAAAGCAATGTCTTCCAAATCCTACAAAAAAATTTCAACCTAGGTTTCTACATTTAGAGAAGATTTTTTTTTTTCTGAACCGGGGATTGAACTCAGGCCCTTGCGCTTGCCAGGGAAGCGCTTATTCCACTGAGCCATCTCCCCGGCCCTAGAAAAGATATTTTTAATGTGTAAAAATCTATTAAAAATATTTTAGACAGTGATAGGCTATAGTTTTACCAGCAGAGGCAAGAGCTACCAAAGGGAAGTCTTCATTCTTCTGGAATGAAGGAAGATTCCAGATGGGTCTACAGCTGGACATAAACAAAGAGAGCAAAGACAGGAATAACTGCATAGAAAACGTGGAGGACAATTTTACTTTACTTAAATTAATTCAAAGTTAATTAAGTCTTAATAAAAACTCGTGATCACACATGAGAATAAAGTGTGTGACAGCAGTAATAAATATCGGGGAGAATTCACTCAAGAGACGCATAATACAGCTTGGTAGGTGAGTCTTTTTTTTGTGGTGGGGATGATGCAGCCTGTGGTGGTGGGGATGATGCAGCCTGTGGTGGTGGGGATCAAATCGCAAGCCCTTTGCTTTGCCAGGTCAACAACTTAGTTACTTAACGAAACAAGACCTCATATCAGAATTGTACACACTCAGTGCCTCTAGGCTCAGTGTTCCTCCATTCACCTCTTTTCTTCCATCCATTTGAAAAAGAGTTCAGGGATGGGGAGCTAGCTCAGTGGAATACGTACCTGCCTGGCAGGTGTAAGGCACAAAGTTCTATCCCTGGTACAAAAAAAAAAAAAGGAAAGAAAAAAGTGAGAAAAGCTCCCTACTTTCTATTTATCAGTGAAAAAACTTTTCTACATTTTTATAACTAAATTTTTATATTACAAATCTCTAAAAATGGATATAGAATATACAAATACATTAAAATATTGTTTTGAAAAATATAGTTATATGAGAAGCACATTTGTTATCTACATTTATTGAAATGCATAGAAACATGTAAATGCAATAATTTTATGGGGCTGATGAGATGGCTCAGTGGTCTAGCACCTACTTAGAACAAGCTTAGCAAAGCACAGGGACCGCGGTTCAATCCCCCAGCAC
>NW_004524582.1:25719638-25725541 GCF_000260255.1 Octodon degus
ATTTTATATAATAATATATATAATGTAGACGAGTTTTTCAGAAGAATGTGCACACACACCAGCATACAAACATACACACACACATGCGGTAGCACTTTTGCATGTACATGCACACTGTTCTAGGGACAGAATCAATAGGTTAGACTTACGTTATAAGAAATCACACATATTGTTATACAGCTATATATTCCATTTTGTATATGGCTTCTTACATCAACTCTTTTCCTTTATAATGTCTTGGGAAACCTGTGGACATTATTACACAAATGAAATGGTCTTCCCTTTTTCTCTCACTGAGAAAGGAGGAAAGTAGCCAATGGAATTCCAAGAATTTAGCTCTAGTTGGGATGACAGGGAATAAAAAATTGTGAAAAGCAATTTCTCTGTGGACAATATTTTCCTGATGACACTTGATTTGGGCTTCTCTAGTTTAGAACATTTGGTATTGCTGATAAAAAAAAATCAAAATAAAGCCATTGGGGATTAATTGGCAAGAAATATTTGTAATGGAGTCTTTATTTAAGGCTGAAATAGGTAGTAGGGAAAATCTTTTTATTGGCCCTAATCTTTTTATTAAGTCTCTAATCATTCCATTAACATTTATTGAGTGCCAAAAGCTGAGCAGCTGCAGCCACACCTGCTCATAGAAAACTTTATTTAAACCTCTGTATTTTATAAATAAACCTCACCAACTTATGGAAAGACCATGCAAATTCCCAACTGTGTGTGGGTGAAAAGTCTCATCCATCACATATCACAGCATGACATGTTTCACATAAACAACTGCAATATTTTGCTTAGCATTTTTGTATTTTATGCCCTGATAGTTTTTCCTGCCATCCAATAAACTTGGTGTCTGAGAATCCCATTATCTTAGATCCAGTTCTAGCCCAGGCCTGGTGAGTGTGTGGGAGAGCATCCTGCTACCCTGCACCAGCAGGACTTGCCACTGCGAGTACAGGTGCGGCATGGGTGAGACCCTCTTCCACCCACTTGGGACACCCACCAACACTCCACAGCACCCCCCCACCCCGTCTGTTCAGTGAGAATTTTTACTGCATTCTGGGGACCCCCAGATCCAGTCCTAGTCCAGGACCAGTCAGTGTGTGGGAGAGCTTCCTCTTCCCTCTGTTCCAACTTGTCCCATTTAGACTCAGCTCAGAACGGAACTACAGGCCTGGGGTGAAACCCTGCAGCTGCAATCCCTGCAGAGAGAGTAGGGGACAAAGTCACACAGCTAGTTCAGGAGCAGAACATCTTGACAGAGGGGCACAAGAGGATCACTCCCAAGGGCAGAAGTAGGAAGGACCTGAGCAGATCAGCTAGACCCAAGCCAGGCACAGCAGGATAAATACAAACTTTGTAGATCTACTCCTGAATTTCAGTAGGTGCTAATGTTATAACTGCACCAAAGCTCTACAACAAAGGTAAGAAGACAGTGCTACACAAAATGACAACAAGAAGGAGCAAAATGCAATCTCAGACCCCAAGCCCACCCATAACAAGTGCAGAGGACACAAACACAGAACAAATTGGTAACCACACAGCTGAAATGAATCAACAGCTTCTGAAATAAAGAAATAACTGCAGAAATGTGTACAAGAACTCAGATTGGAAATGAAAAAAGAAATCCTTGAATTAATAGCATCTGCAGTAAAGAATAAAATGCAGAAACATATGAAGAAAACCTAATGCCCATCCAGAACAAGTGCAGAGGACACAAGCTCAGCTCAAATGTATGAATTAATAGCGTCGAAAGTAAACAAGCAACAGCAGAAAGTTATAGAGGAACTCAGAACTGAATTCTTTTCTGAAATAAAAAAGAATTCTCTGAAATCATAGCATCTGAAGTAAAGAATCAAATACAGAAACATAGGGAGGGAACCTAATCTGAAGAAAACACGACAGTAAAAGTATTAATAACTGCTTCTAAAGAAGACATTGATAAAAAAATAGAGGAGATTAGAAAAATAAAGGATTCTTTGAATGAGCAATACAAGAAATAGATTGCATGAAGAAGACTCAAAGAGATATAGAAGAACTTAAAATCTCAATCCAAGCCTGCAAAACCAGTTGAGTGAAAGTGAAGACAGAGTTTCAGATCTTGAAGACGCTGGGCAGCTAGTGAAAAGGAAGGAAAAGATCTCATAAAACAACTAGGATGCAGGAAAAATTAATTCATCACTTGCAAGACGATGCAAAGATGAACAATGTGAGACTAATAGGTATCAATGAGAAAGAAGGAGTCAATACAAAGGACATTAAAAATATATGGACAGAAATAATAGCAGAAAACTTCTCAAATATGAGGAAACAATCTGACATTCAGGTAACCGAGCATACAAAATGCCAAGTAACCTCAACCAAATAGAAAGCACACCGACACATATAATAGTCAAGATTCCAGAAATTCAGCTCAAGAATAATATATTGAAAACTGCTAGAGAAAAGAAGCAGATCATATTCAAAGGAAAACCCATCAGAGTTACGGCCGACTTCTCTTTAAAAATCATGAAGGTAAGAAGAGCATGAAGCAGAGTACTTCAAGTCCTCTATGCAAACAAATTTCAGCCCAGACTGCTATAACCTTCAAAACTCTCAAGTTAGATGGAGAAGTGAAATACTTCCATGACAAAGAAAAACCAAAGAATTTCATGAGGGGCCTGTCCCTTAGCTCAGTTCTTTAAGTCTCTGCTTCAACAAAGCAGTCAGGCTCAGGTTGCTGTGGATTGATCCTCACAACTCAAGCCAGCCAAACCTGCCCTGAAGGCATTTGGAGAAAAAAAAAAAAAGAATTTCATGATGACAAAGCCAACCCTACACAGGCTCCTGGAAGATGTTCTAGAGGGACCAAAATGATCAGACTCCATGAATGAGATTAGAGGCAACCAATTAATACGGCAAACAATTAAACACAGGAGAAAAAGGAGTAAATGACAACAGGTAAAAAATATGTCAATCATAAGTCAATACATCTCAATTATAACCATCAATGTAAACAGACTTAATTCACCAATTATGAGAAATAGACTGGCACAGTGGATGAGGAAACAAAATCCAACAATATGCTGTATACAAGAACACATATAACTTATAAAGACATACATAGGCTGAAAGTCAAAGAATGGAAAACAATACTACGTGTCCCAGCACCTCAGAAAAAGCAGGGATAGCAATCCTATTCTCAGAAAGTCTCAACTTCAAACCAAGAATGATCAGGTGAAATAAAGAAGGCCACTATATACTGGTTAGGGGAAAATTTCAAGAGGAAGAAGTAACACTCATAAATATGTATGCACCAAACAAGGGAGTACAGTATAAAGCAAATCTTAATGGACATGAAAAATCTAATATCCAATACCACAATCTTAACAGGAGAGCTTAAAACCCCCTTTTCCTAAAAAGACAAATCAACCAGACAAAAAATTAGCGAAGAAATAACAACTGAACCAGAGCATGAAACAAATGGCCTTGGTGGAGATATACAGAGTGTTCCACCCAAACAGAGCTGAATACACATTTTTGTCAGCTGCAAATGGTCATTTTCTAAAATAGACCACATACTGGTCCATAGGTCATACTTAAGTATATGCAGGAAAACAGAAATTATCCCATGCATATTATCTCACCACAGTGCAATGAAACTGGAAAAGAATGACAAAAGAAACCAGGAAAAACCCCTAAATAGATGGAAATTAAAAGATACCCTACTCAGCAACCAATGGGTCACAGATGAAATTAAACAAGAAATTCAACAATATCTACAAATCAATGAAAATTCAAGCACAAATTATCGGAATTTATGGGATACAATGAAGGTAGTTCTCAGAGGGAAATTCATAACTGTGAACTCACACTTAAGGAAAACAGAATGGGAATAAAGAAATACCTAAATGTTGCACTTTCAACAATGAGAAAAGGAAGAGCAAACCAAACCCAGAGCCCAAAAATGGGAAGAAATCACAAAGATTAGAGCAGAAATTAATGTAATTGAGAAGAAGAAAACAGTTCAAAGAATTAATGAAGCAAATAGCTAGTTCTTTGAAAGATTACATAAGTTTGATAAGCCCCTAGGTAACCCCATAGAAAAGAGGAAAGAAAAAATTCAAACACAAGCAATAAGGAATGAAAAGGGTGTAATGACCACACAGAAAGTGGATATTCACAACATTATCAATAGCTACTTTGAGAATCTTTACTCTCACAGAATAGAAGACACAGAAGAAATGGACAGATTCCTAGAAAGCTAAAAATTACCAAAGCTGAATTAACAAGATATAACCACTCTCAATAGCTCAATAACATCCAATGAAATATGAGATAAAATAAAAAAAATCCCACCGACAAAGAAAAGTCCAGGTCTGCATGGATCCATAGCTGAATTTCACAAGAAATTTTCAGAAGACGTATTACTTATGCTCCTCCTACTCTTCAATGAAATTGAAAAGGAAGCAATCCAACTAAAATCATTCCTGGAGGCAAGTATTATACTGATACCAAAACCAGGAAAAGACACAACTAAGAAAGAGAACTACAGGCCAAAATCCCTCATGAACATAGATGCAAAGATCCTCAATAAAATCCTAGCAAATAGAATACAGCTAATCGTCAAGAAGATCATATAACATGAACAGGTAGGATTCACCCCTGGGATGTAAGGTTGGTTCAATATTTGAAAATCTATAAATGTAATACAGTATATCAATAGAGCAAAAACTGAAAACCACATGATCATCTCTATTGATACAGAAAAGGCTTTGACAATGTCCAACACTCATTCATGTACAAAGTCCTACAGAAAATTGCAATTGATGGCCTCTACTTTAACCTGGTAGAAACCATTTATGAAAACCCAACAGCTAACATGATTCTAAATGGGGAAAAATTGAAATCTTTCACTCTTAGATCTGGTACAAGACAAGGATGTCTTCTATCACCACTACTATTCAATATAGTTCTGGAATCATTAGCTACAGCCATTAAACAAAGAAATAAAAGGAATAAGAATAGGTAAAGAAGAAGTTAAATTATCATTATTTGCAAATAACATGATACTTTACTTGGAAGATCCAAAAAACTCCACCAAGAAGCTATTAGAATTAATCCAGAAATTCAGTAGCATAGCAGGATACAAAGTCAATACCCAAAAGTCAATAACATCCCTCTACACAGATAACAAACACACTGAGAAAGAAATTACAGAAACAATACCTTTTACAATAACACAGAAGAAAATGAAATACCTTGGAATTAACCTAACCAAAGAAGTCAAAGATCTTTTCAAGGAAAATTACAGAACTCTTAAAAAAGAGATCATAGAGGATTTCAGAAAATGGAAAGATATCCCATGCTCCTGGATAGGATGAACCAACATCGTGAAGATGGCCATACTCCCAAAATTGCTGTACAGTTTTAATGCAATGCCTATCAGACTACCACCGACATAACTCATAGACCTAGAGAAATCATCCCTAAAATTTATTTGGAGCCAGAAAAAATCTAGAATAGCAAAGGCAACCCTGGCAATAAAGACAAGGCAGGAGGCATTACAATTCCTGACTTGAAATTATACTACAAAATCTACTGTGATAAAATCAGCATGGTACTGGCATCAAAATAGACCTGAGGATCAATGGAATAGATTAGAAGACAATGAAGGACATATGAACACACTCAGCCACCTTATCTTTGACAAAGGGACCAAACATACTTACTGGAAGAAAGACAGCCTCTTTAACAAATTGTGCTGGAAAAACTGGCTCTCTACATGCCAAAAGCTAAAACTTGACCCAGGTCTATCACCATGCACTAAGCTAAAGTCAAAATGGATTAAAGATCTAAACATTAAAGCAGAGACACTAAATCTCCTTGAAGAGAAAGTAGGTTTAACTCTTGAAGACATA
>NW_004524582.1:25725686-25741243 GCF_000260255.1 Octodon degus
AAAAAATCATGACAAATAACTATTCAGACAAAGATCTGCTCTCTGGAATTCATGAAGAACTAAAAACACTAGGGCTCTAAAATTTAAAAACCCAGTCCAGAAATGGGCATCCAAGATGGACACATACTTCTCAGAGGATGAAATTAAAGAAGTGAAAAAATATATGAAAAATGTTCCACATCACTAGCCATCAATGAAATGCAAATTAAAACAACATTGATATACCATCTCACCCCAAAAAGAATGGCTATCATAAAGAAATCACCTAACAACAAATGTTGGAGAGGCTGTGGGGAAAAAGGAACAGTTCTCCACTATTGGTGGGAATGTAGACTGGGGAAACTATTATGGAAATCAGTGTGGAGACTCCTTAGAAAACTTGGATTGGAAATCCCATTTAATCCAGGTATTCCTCTACTGAGAATTTTCCCGGGGGATTTGAAAACATCATATCATAGTGATATATATGTTATCGCAGCACAGCTTGTGATAGCCAAATCTTGGTAACAACCAAGATTTCCATCACCTGAGGAATGGATGAAAAAGATGTGGTATTTTTATACGATGGAGTATTACTCAGCTATAAGGAATGATAAACTTGAAGCCTTTATGTTGAAGTGGATGCCACCTGAAGATATACTTATAAGTGAAATACACCGGACACACATGTGTAAATATCATATAGTTTCCCTAGTATAAGAACTCAAAAGAAGAAATACAAATAGAAAGGTATAATACAACTAAAAGGAAAGCAAGAACTTGAGGACTAGACAATGAAAAGAGAGCAAGGAAAGGAGCTAGCAACCATGACAGGGGCAAGCCATACAGTTATATGTAGAAGATGGGTAAGGCAATGATCTTGAGAATCTTCAGAAGATTTTTGAATGTAGCAGTAAATTGGAATGATTCTCACCCTGACTAACTATATATACAGACACCTGTGATCTAAGCAGCTGCACCGAAGATGGCAATTTATAATAGTAGGTTCATTCTTAGAGTGCCTGTCATTCTGGTCTTCTGAATATGGGTTGCCTGTCATGATGTGCCATTGCTGCCATGCTGTCACTCAGGTAGATGATTGTTCAAAAAGAAGGGCGTGGTGAATGAAGGCAAGAGACAGGAAAAGGAATTTTGCAGGACTGTCTTGTTACAAGGTTGTGTATGGTTAGATTTCTGGACTTATGTTTATACATAAGAATTATATAATCATTTAAGCCTATTTTTAAAATGTATTTCAATTTTTAAATGTTTTTTAATCATATTCTGTAGGGTGTTAAAGTTCAACATATCAATACTTGATGAAAAATACCTGCTCCCTGTTATGCCTAAGATGTTTGATATTCAGACAGATAGTGAGGTTAAGGTTAGCAGCCTAGGTTGTACAATAATAACAATAAGCTTCTCTTCTGGAGAGTTAACAACCTAAATTTGCAGAGCAAAATTAGAAAAAAAGGAGGGCTGCAAGGAAAGCCAACATTTGGCCCTAGTCTTTCAAGGTCAATTGAGACTCAGGACATATGAGAGCTTGTACTGTAACATCATGTAACTCAGTAGTGTCCCAAATTTTCTGATCAAGGAAATTATGGGCCCAAAGAGGAAAGTGATCAATGATGTAAAGTGTGCCTAAGGAGAGTCACATGGAGAGAAAACATTCTCTCAGGCTTTCACAGGGAGCACATTGTCCAGGCAATGGCCGACACTCATCCACATGGCTGTCACTGATAAAGGTTCTACAATCTGAGGTACAGGATCTCAGGATAAATCCTGAGGGGATTTGTCTGACCTTACTAGATCCAAAATCCATAATTCTTGTTGCATAGGTCATGCTTTATCTTGGTCTTAACCATCCAGCAGAAAGGTATAAAAACAAAATATAAGAAGTAAAGCCATGTTGTTATGTTGAGCTGTAGGGGACTCAGGTCAACAATTTCTGACATTGCCAGTCAAACAGAAGACCCAATGCTATTATGAACTACTGGACTCTTTTAGAATATTTTGCTGAGGGCTGGGGAGATGGCTCAGTAGAATAAGCACTTGCCTGGCAAGCGCAAGGGCCTGAGTTCAATCCCTGGTTCCGCAAAATAAATAAATAAATAGAATATTTTGCTGAGTTAACACACCTATAATATTCAAATGACAGAACTAAACAAAAAAGGGATACTAATGAATGTGCATTTTGTATCTGTTTATTCAAAATTGTTAGAATAGATATATAGTTACATTCTCTTATTGAATAGAGGCATTTTTGTAATAGTGTTTGTAAATAGGATATCTTGTCCGCATCTTGTACAGCAAAGAACCACTAGGAAGAGAGTATGCAATGTGTTAAGTATTGTAACTGTCCTACCAATTTATTTGAAACTGTCTCATTGTTATTTGTCTTTCAATAAAATTCTGGAAAAATTAATTCCATTATCTTTCACTTTTTAGTCTGAGTTCCAAGATCTATGAAAGCGGCCAGATCTTGTCCTAACCTCAGTTCCCCACAGGAAAGTGGGAATCACTACCTCTAGGTTCCCTAGGCCCAGCCTGAAATGGGGCAGGTGCTACTTACCCAACAAGAATAGTCCAAGGCCACACAGGGTTCATTCCTTTGTCCAGTTGAAGCCTGACTGTGTGCCTGGTGTGGTACTAAGGTGACTGGGGAAGATCATGACTATCTTTGGGATAAGTAATGCCACTGTAATTATATGTGCATCGGAAATGGACTTTGCTGCAGTCCAAACATACCTCCCAGCTTCTCACCCTGTGACCACAGGCAAGGTGTTCAGTCCAGGGAGACTCAGTGTCCTCCTGCCAAAGGAAGCTAATGATACTGCTCTACCTTCTCTGATATGCAGCAGCGCACCAACTAATTAATTAGGCAGATATGAATTGAGCCTTAGTACATGCCTAATTGGGTGACGGATAGCAAGGTCATATGCATGAATAAAACATGTCCCTGCCCAAGAATGGCTCACTGTCCATCAGGAGAGGCAAACAGGTAAATAAGTAATGGATGCCGGAGGGTGGGAGTGCCAAAGTAAAACTGCAGGCTCTATGTGATGGGAGGCTTCAGTCAGGGGATAATTAATTCCCCTGTGAGAAGGGTGCTTCTCAGCAGCATCTTGAGAAATGAGGAGGAGGTTGCCATTGAGAAGAGCTGAAGGACACTGCACAGTGATGAGCATCACTAAATAGAACATGATGCAAAACCCCACAGAAGAGAGGTACAAGGGGAGGATGAGGTGGCCGTGTGTCCCCCTATACCAGGGGGCTCCCAGGTATAAGGAGACAGAGCTGTCAAACCACAAGTACATTATCTGAGAACAGAGCCCAGCACTTTACGTACTAAGGCACACCATGGAGTTGCTGTGCAGGGCCTTCAGAACTTCTCCTTTTGTGCTGTTTTTTTCTAATCTTAGTCTCACCAAATTTAAACCTGCACCTTGCTTGCAAAAATCAAGTAGCACTACAGACATAAAAAACCCTTTACTCTCAACTCTCATTCTCCAAAGGCAGCTAGGAGCTACAGCCATTCTTTCTGGAATTTCTAAATTATGTATGTATGTTTTGGCTTTCTTTTTCTTTCTGGTTGAACTTTGAGATATTGTCCCTTAACTTTTGAAGATGAAATACACATCTTTGGCCCTCTCTCTTTATTAATCTCTGTCTAGAGTTTGCCAACTTTGTCTACATAGAGTGGTTTGTATCAATTATCTCTTAAGTACTTCTTAGGGATATATGCAAATATATACATATAACATATATACATATATATGTATATAATGTACATCAAATGACTAGTCTTCGAAAGTAACCTTTGTTCTGTAGTGAAAAGTCAATTTACAAGTTCTGTTTTTAGTCTTCTTTTTATTCATCTTTATCCTTTCCACAAATATATAATGAATATATGGAATTTATTTGAAAGGATCCAACACAGGAACAGAATTTTCATTCCTTCATTGTTCCTTAATAGTGGGACAGGGAACACATCTTGCTATCCCAGGTTTGACTCTTTATTCCTAGCATACTTGTTTACAGGGAATTTTTTTTCAGTGATTTCCTTTGTTGAATGCTCAGTTTCCTTGCTTATGTAACTTCTTTCTGGGGTCACTCTCCTGTTGCTGAGATTTTCTTCCTGAGTTACTTTCCTGAAGTCTGTAAGACATGATTTTTCTTTAATAAAAATTCAAAGACCTAAGAATTTCTTTACTTTGCCTTTATTCTTGATAGATGGTTTGACAGAGAACATAATTGTCATTTTGAAATCTCTTCTCAGAATTTTAAAACAGTTCTTCACTGTTTCCTCTCATAATGGGTGGTAACCATGGAGACCCAGAGACTCATATTCTTTCAAGGAAAAGAAAAACTCCTTAGATTTAGCTATTATAGTGAAAAACAAGGAACGTTATTGATAACTCTTGTCTGTGGATTCTCTATAGTGAGGACCCCCACCTGTCCCTCCCCAAACCCCAGGTGGGCTGGCTGCCCTGGAGCTCGCTGGGGGCCAGGGGTTGTGTCCAGTCCCTCAGCCACACTCCGACCTCAGGGCTCTCCGCAGCAAAGCTACACAGACTCTAAGCTCATCCCCTCGATGGGCAAAGCTCAAAGCCTTCTTAGCTCCAGAGCTTCCCACAGGCCCAGATAAGTTTCCTAATGCAATTAAGATGCAAGTTCAGTTGCTTCCTGGGCCTAATGTTCATCCTTTCAAGCAGTTAGCATTGGCTCCCAATGGCCAGTATTATAATGTTCTTTTAATAATAGCGATTAAACGTGTGTTTATCTGATTACTGTCATGTCAGTCTTCCCAGTTGTACTCACCCTCGGCCAGCTGGCTCTGCCATGAATGACTCTTACTTCCTGGAAATCTTCCGTCCACAGGGTCTTTCATTAAAGCCTCCATAATAAACTTCATACACTTAGGGTTTAATGGAAAAACTTTATTAATTACAAAGATTTACCAGAGTATTAGGAGTTAACTGAATATGGACTAGAACTGCTACAAGTCATGCTTTTGCTAAGATCAATTTTCTCAAAATATATTTTTATGTTTTTTTCACTATAAATTAACTCCTTATACACCTATATAGTGGGAATCATAGTAGGAATTCCATTTCAGGATGTAACAGGATTAAATTTATCTAAATTAAAAAAGAATTATTTACAAAGGAAAAAGATGCTGGGACACAAATGAAACTGATTTTTCTTTTTTTCTGTGCTTTAGGGAAGGGTCTACAGGGTGTTCAGGGTCTCACTACTAGATCACACTCATAGTCATTCCCCTGTTTACAGCCTCCCAAGTGCTGGGATTACAGGCGCGCCCACCATGCACAGTATCAGTCGCCATCTCAGGGCGCCCCGGGGGCTAGGCCAGCCCAGCTGGCCCGAGGATTGAACCCCTGGCCCCTGCACCTGCTTGCAGATGCTTTAATCCTTTGAGCTATTTGGCCAGGCCTTGTAATTGAATATTGGTTAATATTTAATAATAATTTTGTTATTATTGTGTTATAAATAGATTAAATAATTTGAGAGGAAAAATGTTCACTAAAGAGAATATATACATATGTATATTATGTATATATATATATATATTTATTTATATTATATATGGTAACATTATTTTCAAGTTTTATGCTTAGCATTGCAATAATTGTCCAGGTTGTTCCCATAAACATAACTTTAATTAAATGTAAAATATTTAATATAGGATAGTACTTCTATTTGTGAAATGAGGTTCCTATTATCTTGCATTTCACTTGTATGAATGCAGCCAGTAAAACTTGCCTGGTTGTGGTCATTGAATTATCAGAAACGTTTATTAAACCTTCACAGAATGAAGTAAATATAGCGGGGAAGAATGGTTTCAAGTGCCTTTCAGCATTTCCAGTTCCTTTTGCTTAGCAAACGCCTAGCGTTAAAACAGTGGTGCCCTTAGGTGCTGAGAAAATTTTGGTTTCCTCAAATCCATATTTTCATGTTTGAAGTTTGAAGCTGACAGATTTCTGTGAAGGAGCAAATTATGAAAACATAAAGGAATTTTGACATGTAACTGATGATTCCTGTTTTTTCTTGGTTGGGCAAACGATTTCTGAGTCTAAAACATCAGTGAGATGATGGCTATGAAAGCTGATGAATTTATAAATAATTTGATTGTCTATTATATTTTTACATTTGCACTCAAGCACAGTAAAAAATGGAGAAATAAAAATCTAAGGTGTCTCTCAATGTTGAGCATAAAGTGGTGGAGGGATGGAGCTCAAAAGACATTGTTATCTTTATTTTTTACTTTTTATTTTTTTATGTGTGTAGTACAGAGTCTACAGGGTCTCACTACAAAGATTGGATTCATAGAGATCCTCCTGTTTTCAGCCTCCCCAGTGCTGGGATTACAGGTGCGCACCATCGTGCCCAGCCTCAATTGTCAGCTCAGCACGAGGGTTGGCATGGTATGGCGGGGATCGAACCCAGTCTCGACATCTGCCTAAGTAGGGAGTTTAATCTGCTGAGCAGCTATTGCTAACTTATGTTCCTGCAGAATCTTTCTATGGAGCTGGACTGAACTGTGTGTTACACAGAAGCTATATGACATTCTATATCACTTTCTAAGCTTCAAAGTGCTCGTTGATAAATGCAAGCAATACTCTATTGATAATATTTGAAAAATTAATGACACATAGCAGACACACAGACACTGCAGTAAAAATATTGGTGACAGTCCTGATGCAGTTAATTGAACGTATCTAAGATGAGACACTTGGGAAGTAGCTATTTTACTCTTTGTCATGGAAGCAGTTCAATATTGGAAAAACCAGAGGGCTACTGCAGTGTGCATGGTTGACCTGCAACCTAAACCGTGTCTGCATGACCAAATGCATGAATAAATGTAAAGGATTTTACATGTCTGTACAACAGTAAAAACTGGGTAAATACTAACAGTAGCATTGGGAAATTTCTTGGATCCCACTCTAATAACTCTAATCAAGTAAATTAACATCAAATAAGTGTTTTGAAGTACAAGAAGAAAAGTTAACAGGAGGAAATGACACAGGAGTTTTAGAAGCAGGTTGTTTTGCTTCTCTAATGGCACATTCTTCTCTTTTTTTCTTTTCTATTTTAGGGAAGGGTCTGCAGGGTGTTCAGGGTCTCACTTCTAGATCGGACTCGCAGTGATCCGCCTGTTTACAGCCTCTCAAGAGCTGGGTTGCAGGCGCACGCCACCATGCCCAGTCTCAGTTGACCTCTTGGGGTGCCCTGCGGACGGGGCCAGCACAGCAGGCCCGTGATTGCACGCCCAGCCCCTGCACCTGCTTGCAGGTGCTTTCATCTGCTGAGCTATCTGGCTGGCCCTTTTTGATGAGGGCCAGCTACTGGGACCTACAGATATGCATAATCCTAGTATGCACTTCCTACTCTGTAGGAAGTGCATTCCCTCCACAGGCATCAAGTCCATGTGGGGTGAGTGAGCACACAGACTTGCCTGCTTTGCCTTTGGCCTGGGCGCAGGATCTACAACCGATCTACTCACAGTGTGAGAATTTAGTGCAGAATATTGACACAATACTAGACATCATAATAACACATTCTCGCTTTATTCAGAATTAACAACATTAATTCTAGAAGAAAGGGGCACCAGGGAGTAGATTTGCCTTGCCAAACACCAAGATGATTATAGCTGTTTCATTCAGAGTAGCACAGTACTCTCAAAGTGACAGATCCACACGGAGAGAATGAGCCTCTGGACACTGACCCCAAGCACTGCGGGAGTTCAGGATCTGCCAAAAGTGACTTTAGGTATCAGTAAGGAAAAGAAAGACTTTGGCTTTTGCTTCATCAGTAATGTTTGGGTAAGCGGCCTCTATATAGAACAATAACTAACTCTTCAACCTCTGTACCAGTTCTACATGGATTAAACACATGCTCTCACTCCTAATCTAAATTATAGAAAATCTTTATGTTATCAGAAAAGTGATGGATTTTTTACATTAGAGAGTAGAGTGCCCCTGAGGATGTCAGCTCAGGACCATGTAATGACCTTGTTGGGACACCAGGATCACTGAGCCAGGCACTGTGGGTGTGCTGGGGATGTCCCCACACCTGTCCTAGTGACCTATGCAGCCAGCAGAAGCAGAAAGCCTCTTCTGCAAAGCTCTTCATGTATCCTTCATTGAAAAGTGAAAGAAGAAATGCTGAACATAATTCCATTTATTTGGGGGAAAGAAGCTTACAATTGGAATAGGGCTAGTGTGGTTCTCAGGTCGGTGTGTTGGCCAATGAAGATACACACAGTGAGATCTTCCTCTGGTTTATTTGGTCAAGCTAATGATGATATATTAATGGAGAGGCTGGTTTGGCATGATCAAGGTGGCCCTCACCAGGATTAGTCAGGAGTCTGCTGTTACCCTTATTTCCCCAACAGATTTGCTCCTGTGTTTTCTCCTGGTGAATCTAGAGAGGAGGAGAAAATGCAGGCAGCGCAGTACAAGGGCTCAGGTTCTTAACAGATGCACTCTCATTCCAAATGTTTCCTATTAGCAACAGTGAGACATTAGGCCAGTCAGATCCAAGGATAGTTACAATAGGAACTACACAGGGCAGAACTCATAGTTTCAGAAAGGGGAACGATTTGGTCCCTTGATGGCTCATCTAGTTTACTATGATTATGCATATCTGTAGGTCCTAGTAGCTGAAAATAGAGTTCTGTTGTTGTCCTTATTTCACATTTATGATGCTTTCTTCACCCTGTGCCTGGTTACTCTAAGTGATTGATAATCACTGCTTTAGATTTTTTCTGTAGGAAGTCAGGGTAAATTGCTCCTCCTCTGGTGTATTTGATTCTATTGAGAGAGTCAATTTTTATAAACTTGTATGACTGGAGCCCTTTGGTTTATGTCTTTGAAGATCACTCCCAACCATTCTATGAGGATGAGAGGGGTGAAGAGTAGAAACAGAAAGATAAACAAAGGCTTTGGCAGTAAATCAAGGAATGCTTGGACCAAGGAAGCAGGAGTCCAGGTCGTGAGAAGTGATTTCTGCTCAAGATGAGTTCAGTAAAATGCTTTGTTGACTTCTGCATATCCTGTTGAGTATCTGATCATTTTTGCTCCTTCAAGGCTGCAGACCCGGGCTCCAGCCTGATCTATGTCACAGATAAAAGATAAATTATTTGTGGTGCCCTCAGACATATCTGAATATAAATTGCCTTCCATATTAGGTGTGATTAACGTTGTTTCAGAGGTCTTCCAGCAGTATCTACAAGGAGGAAAGGGACAAATGAAGTAACGCATTTTGTTCCAGCATGTTAAATTATCAGAGCTGTGAGTTAACCAGTTTCATTTGACTGACCAAGATATAAAGTTACAAGTAAATCAGTTCAATGGATTGACCTAATTTTTTATCTTTTAACTTCTCTGAAAATTGTGTATTCAAATGACATTTTCATTTTTGCCACAAATACTAATAATCAAAATTCATTAACTAGCTACATTACACACTTACTAATATGGTTTTGCAATATGCTCAGATAGAGAGCTCTGGTTTGTGTTTTGTCTACTGAAAATACTACCAATTTTCTAAGGACTATCCCCTGGTATGTGCTGTGTGAACTATGGCTCAAGAATTTGATTGAAATTTATTGATATGGGGCCAGGGAGATAGTTGGGTGGTGTAAGAGCCTGCCTGGCAAGCTCAAGGACCAGGGTTTGATCCCTGGTATTTGATGCCATGTGGGCTCCACACCCAACTGGCCACTAAAACTGGTGGCACATGCCTATAATTCCAGCACTGCAGAGGTTGAAAACAGGAGGATCTGGTTTGCACAGTGAGATCCTGTACTAAACATACACATGAAATTTATTGATAAATAACTAGCAATACATAGAATAATTAGTTTTGCTACCAGGGCCGCACATAGTTTGTTCCTTTGAATGCAAAGCATAACCAATTACATGTTTTGTCCTTCACCACTTTTTATGTCAAATCATTTGAGTTTTTATACCATAACCATTTTTCAATGGTGCTATATCATATTTATAATTATCAAATTAAGTAACTGAAAACCATTCCATCGAGTTAATGTACCATCTCTTCAATTATTCCTCATTTGAATAATAAAGAATATAGTTTTCTGAGTGACCTAAATGAGTTCACAGTTAATTGAGATGGGAATCGAAGTAGAACCTCCTCTCCTAATTCCTCAAGGAGATTTGATTGCTACTGAATCCAATCCCAGGGAACTGTTGTGGGAATGACAGTACGTTTGGGGTCATGCATCAAAGCCATAACAGTTACCAATTACCGTCGCTTGTAAGCCAAAGATGCTTGTTTAGGAAACCTCTAAAGATGATCCCACCAGTTGAGAAACATTACTACTTTTCCTTTTATTCTTTAAACATATTCTAAACTTATGAGATACACTTGAAATGGACTACTTTAGCTTACATAGTTACAGTTATTTTAAACACAGTATTCCTTGTAGTGTTAGAAACTTGTTATCCTTAGAGCTATTAGGTTACATGATCAAAACCACTTGACCTAGCCTCTGACATGGTCCAGCTTCCTTAGAAGATGCTTTTGGGCCACAGACCAGATGGCGAGTCTGACCTGGTGAACATCCCCATCTGTCACAGTGAGCTAAATGCCCAAGCCGGAACAATTAGAGACCTTATTAATACCCTGGCAGGGCCTCTTAGAGCCTTGGTGGGTGGTCTGCTGGCTGAATGTCAACAATGTCAGCATCAGATAAAGCTCTAAGCCAGACATTTTCAAACGAAGCAGAGGCCTTCAGGAAATTATAGCTTTAAAATATATTAAAACAGCTTTTTATGTTAAAAAAAATAAACTTGAGCAGTATAGAAAGGACAGTCATAGAAACAGGAGAACATTTTGCTCCTTCACCGTCTGTTTTTCTCCTTGCATAGCCGCTTGACCTCCATCACAAGTTTCTACTGGAATTCTGAGCAGTCCAACTAGAAGCTGACTGTGGGGGATGGGTACTGGAGACGGTACTAAGGGCAGCTACCCAAAATTCTCTGGTAAAGTATTACCAAAAGCATATGCATTTATTTCAAAAAATATATTCATTCATGAGAACTGGGATATGAAAATTGCCTTTGATGACTTGATTATTCAGAGAAGTTCAGGAAAATTGAATTTTCTTTCCTGAATGTGTATCTGATTTTACTGTTTTCAGTACATTTTTATCTTAAAATATATCATTTAATCTTTGCAAACCTTATTTCCTTCATTGTTTCAAAACAAGCACATGTGGGAATTATGGCGCCCTGAAAGCTGAGCAAGCTCACAGAACTTATTGCCCTTGTTAATTAAAGATTTCACTCTCCCTTCTCAGTTTTCTGCAAACCACATTTGTTGCTTCATCTATCAAAGCTGCAATTCACATATGTGAGAGCTACTCACATTCTGGGCTGGTTGTTTCCAGAACAACTAACTGGTGGAGTCCTCTTCAAATACCTGCTTCACGGTTCCGACAGGGCTGTGCTAGGGTCTGTGCTGCTCCCTTCAGGGAGGCCTACACGGCTGTCTTGCAAATGCAGCATTAGCAGCACCACAACATGCAGCCATTATGATAAGTGACCCCTCAGTCAGCCCAAATGCAAAAGTACAGTGGTGAGCTGAGTGAGATGAAACATTGTGGACGGTCGGCCAGATGCCTTGTGAAGGTGGGCGAGGAAGGAACTCGTTGGGCCAGACCTCTACACAAAAGATTAAACAAACATACTCACATACTTCCCTAGGGATGGATGTTCTAAATAGATACAATCACCATGAAAAAGCCAGCAAGGGCCACTAACCCAATTACTTAGAGGAAGAACCCCAGTTCTCTATTCATACCTGCTGGCTACATGACTTGCTTCCTCATTTGATCCTGCTTTCATTAATTAACTTTACTTAAGCAATTATACTCACAATCTTTTGGTTTTTTTTTTAAAAAGATTTATGTATTTATTTGACCCAGGGTCTTGCTATGCAGCTCAGACTCATAGTGATACTCCTGTCTCAGCCTCCCCAGCATTGGGATTACAGGCATCCACCATCATGCCAGTGGCTGGCATGCCATGCAGGAGAGGGGGTGTTCTGGGTCAGCATGGCGTGGGGTACCTGGGATCAAACCTGGGTCCTTGTGCTTGCCAGGTGGGCACTTAGATGGTCAAGCTATCTCCCTGGCCCTATACCCATAATCTTATTGTCTGACCACAGTTTTGTCCTACCTCATGCCTATCTTACAATTTCCTATGTTTGCAGTCTCAGATCCAACTCATGTCATGGATTTGCTCTATAAAAATCCCTAGAAAAGGCAAGTTCCTTGGCAACCTGCTCAGGTCCCCTTCTGTTCCTCTCTCAGGCAGAGCTTTCTTTCTCCAAGTAAATATACTCTGTTCTTAGGCTCTACTCTTCATGTATTTCATTGTTCAATCCTGGAGAACATGAACTCATCTCACATATCTAGCAGGTGGGCAGTTTCTTTCTCCTCTGTCAAAAGGCCACAGACTCATGACAAGATCATTTCCAAATTAACTCTTCTCTCTGATGCCAATTTGGAAATCTGTTGCACCCCAATTAACTTTATGTATACAACTTTAAACTCATTAAGCACACGTGGGAGTGAAGAAGATGTGGTATATTTGGCTGAACACATCCACATCAACAAACCCCTACATAGACCCACATTGATACACTGAGCTAGTCTGCGACCAACCAGCAAAGGCAATACAATGAAGGTGTCTTTCTCCGTACCTGAAGGTGGAATACCTAAGCAATCAAGTGCAGGCATAAAGAAAGAAATAAATCTCAACCTACATTCTGAATCCCTAATAGAAATTAGTTATGAACAGTTGAGATCTGAATTCAAAGTACAAAATAATAGAAGTCCTTGAAGATAATATAGTAGGAAATCTAGTAGATTTTAGGTATGGTGATGACATTTTCAATACAGCAAAAAGGTGAGATGTATAGTAGAAAAAATGTAAATTGAACTTTCTTGAAATTAAAAACTTCTGCTCTTATAAAAATAGTGTTGTGCTGGCCAGATACCTCAGTGGACTAAAGTACCTTCTTAGGCAGAGCACAGAGGCCAGAGTTCGATCCCCTGTGTGCCGTGCTGGTGCTGCCATTGGGGTGCGCTTAGACAGCCATTGAAACTGGGTGTGTGGCACACATCTGTGATTGCAGTGCTAGGGAGGCTGAAAACAGAAACAGAAGAATCAGTACAAGTCTGATCTATGTAGTGAGACCCTGTGACCCTGTACCAAATACATAGAAAAATAAAAAAAAATAACTAAAAGATAAAAATAGTGTTAAAGGAATAAAAAGAAAACCATCACTGCCAGTGGAGGATTAAAAATGAGCTCAGCAATGCAGTAGCACTACACATCCATTACAAAGGCCAGAATCTGAAATAATACCACCAAATTCTGCCCAGATGGTGGAGTAAAGGCAAATCAGTTGAAACACATTCACATAAAGAGCTTATACAGGATTCATTTCTGTAGTACATTTTGTAATCATTTTCATAAACTGAAAACATCCAAGGTGGTAGCCAGGGAATGACTGGATAAATACATTGCGTTCTACGTGAATGGTGGAATCCTCAATCCAGGATATTGAGGATTCACTACTTTCTATTTTTAAAAGAAAAATAACCCATCAAGCTATAGAAAAGCATGGTGAAAACTGTGTGGATTAATAACTGAAAAGTTGTCAATCTGAAAAGCATTATGTAAAATACTTACAAAATACTTTTGTAAAATGGATTATTAACTTGACTGGCCTGGGAGCTGCTCACAGAATTAGTGACAGACATTGCTGTGTGTCTGGCTGGGTCATGGAGAAGTGAGTTCTGGGTGTATATTTGGTGTGTCTCCCTCTGCGGAAAATTGCTCCTCTACTGCATCTCAGTGCTCATGAATTGAACACTTTGCTTTGCTGTACCCATCTGCCATGGTATTTCTGCTTTGGAGCCCATAGGATGGGGACTAAATCCTTTGAACTTATGAACCAAAAAGGCATTTTGTTTTATAGTATTTGAGTGTCAGGCAGTTGGCCAAAAGGATGGGAAAGTGACGGAGCAGAAATGTTGTGTGAGGGGTGGGGCTGTTTCTATGATTACACCTGACCACAGTGGCAGGAAGCTTTGATTCTGGCTTGTAGGAGGAGTTTGCAGAGCGTTGGAGATGCAGGGTAGAGAATCTGTAAAATATTCTAAATAGAGATTGCTTGGGGAGGTATCTCCGTAGTCGAAGAACCTGTCTGGCAAACGCAAGGCCCGAGTTCAATCCCCAGTACCACTTACCCTTTTGGCCCTGGAATCCCAAGTGTGCCAAGCCAGCCCTGAGGCCAGGAGTGTTGGTGCACACCTGTAATCACAGCTTGAAGGAGGCTGAGACAGAAGCTCACTACCAGTCTGAACTGCTTAGAGACACCCGGTATGAAATAAATAAATGAAGAAATAAATAAAGATTGATGAGAAGTTTGAATCAGAGCTCAGAAGATCAGCAATCGGTAAGAATGTGAATAGTAAAGACCAGGATATTGAGGACTCACATGGAGAAGCTATCTAGAAATGAAGTAGAGGGTATGAGTATTACATTCTGATAAAGAAACTATGTATAGTTTACCAGTGCCCCAAGACTTTGTCAGAAACTAAACTTAATTGAGGTGCATGGACTGATCTGGAGGAAGCAATTTCAAGACAGCTCAATTTTTAGGGTGTGGTAAGGGTGCTGTTGGGTACTATTCACTAGATTTTTAGTGTGACCCAAGGCAAAAATCATACCAAAAGTTTTTGAAAAATGAAATAGCCCAAAGGCAACCAGATGTAATTTTGTGGATAAAGGAAATGTAGTTCTGGAAGGGATTATATGTAGAAGGATAAAAAATCAATATAAAAACAATTATATTCATGTACATGAATTATGAACTCAAGAAGAAAGAAATTAGAGAAAAATACCCCTCACAATAACACCAAGAAAAAGTAAATACTTAGAAATTAACCTAAAGGGAAGGGAAAGACCTGAGCAATGAAAACTGCAGCATTCTGCAAACAGGAAATGAAAGATAGCATCACAAAATGGAAAGATAACTTCTGTTTCTAGGTAGGCAGATCCAGTTTAGTCAAAAGGGCCATTGCACCAAAATATATAGATTTAATGCCATCTCAGTCAAGATTACAATTGCATTCTTCACAGGTCTTGAGAAAACAATTCTAAAATTCTTATGGAACCTAGAGAAACCAAAATAGCATAAACAATCCTGGTTAGAGAGAACAAAGCAAGAGGCATCACAGTTCTGGAATCAGAATATTATATTATGGATGTACATAATACATGTGGAATCAGAATGGCTCTGGAGAGACAGGAGCAGTCATGGATGCGTTGCTGCCTAGGTCATTTCTCTGCAGATGCTTCCGGGGGAAAAATTAAGAGGCAGCTATAATATGGGTCAAATATAATCTGCCACTACAATTACAAGTAGGGGCTGGGGAGATGGCTCAGTAGGATAAGTGCTTGCCTGGCAAGTGCAAGGGCCTGAGTTCAATCCCTGGTGCCACCAAAAAAAAA
>NW_004524582.1:25741343-25749237 GCF_000260255.1 Octodon degus
GGAGAAGGAGAAGGAGAAGAAGAAGAAGAAGAAGAAGAAGAAGAAGAAGAAGAAGAAGAAGAAGAAGAAGAAGAAGAAGAAGAAGAAGAAAAGATTACAAGTTATGTGAAGCTACTGTGGTAATAGAAGCATTCCAATGGAACAAAAACAACATGAAGATCAATTGAACAAAACAGTGGACCCAGAAACAAATCCAGGTACACTGATCTAGTTGATCTTTGAAAAAGAGGCCCAAAACACACTGGAAGAATGACGGCCTCTTTAATGAGCAGTGTTGGGAACACAGGCATTCTCCTGCCGACTAGTAAAATAAGATCAAAGTGGATCAGAGAAGTAAATGGCATAGGAGACTCTGCTGTCTTGGAAGACATGATAGGTTAAAATTGTTGAAATCATAGTGATATAGGAGAAATACAACTCCCAACCGACTACATGTCAGATATGCTTACTCTGTATCCCCTGAAATCAAAGAATAAATTCCAAAGGACAAAGGAGAGTAACAGAATGTTTAATCACCAACTTATATTTTCAATGGATCAAAAAGTAACTTGCAATGTAATGACATTAGCTATCACATGTACTTTCCTGTCTATGTGTTGTAATCTGAGCAACTACTTTGAAGACAACAACAAACAGCATATTAACCACTGGTAATTTCTCATTATCTTGTTCTGAAACTCTGCACCACTGTTTTATTTGTTTGTAATCTTTCTGTCTTTAAAATAATATATAAAAATGATTAAGGCATAGCTGGGGTAAAGCTTAAAATACTCTACATCTTGCTGGAGGGAGGCAGGACAAGTCTTTTTTTTTTATTTTCTCTGGCTCAGCAGGATATGTTTTAATACTGAACTTTCACAGTTAAATAAAATATGTTGGTCTTATTATTTAAAAAAAAAGAGTAGGGAAACTTACTGGGGAATCAGAATGGCTGCAGAGAGACAGGAAGGTTCTTGGATGGGTCACTACCAAGGTCATTTCTCTGAATGTTTGACAGGGAAAAATCACAAGGTGGCTAAAATTTGGGTCAAAATGTAATCAACCAATAAGGTAGCAGGTGTAGTCACTTAGCTACTATTGATCCACTGTACAAGTAGGGACCACACCAAGAGCCTATGGATGATGTTATTAACCATGGCCTATGACTTACAAGACAACACATTTTGGGGAAGGGGTAGGTCCACGAGCTCTGGTCACCCATCCCGACACTTGATAGATAATCATGCTTAATGGACTGTGTGGTATTAATTGCAATATAAGCTCAGGTTTCCACTTATCCTCTCTGGAAGTATATAAGCCTGGCCACTGTGAGTTTATCTTGAGGGCTTGCCTTCTTTGGATGCAATACAAGCCACAAATCAGATAGCTCCTTTTTTTTTTTTTAATTTTTACTGACATTCTCAAGAGTCCAATTACTTTCTAAATTTGTATAAGTTTTATCTAATTTAGCTGCCTATAACAATAAGCACAGATAAGGCCCTCTGAACAGGACACCAGTTGCATAGGGCATAGCTCTGAGAATCAGCAAATCAAACGCTATTATATCAGAAAGCACTGACCAGCAAAGGAAATAACCAACAGAGTGAAGAGACCACTTATAGAATGCTATTTTTTGCCAGTGAGTCCCTTGACAGTAGCTTAATATATAGAATATACAAAGAATTAAAAACAAATCAGATCTGCCAAAATAAAAGACCCAATCAAAAAATGAACAAGTGCCTGAAGTAAGTACCTATTTCCGTGATGAAGAAGTCCAGATCTTCAATCAACACAGGAAGAAATGTTCAACAGCACTGCTCTTTAGAGAACTGCAAATTGAAGAGCTATGGGATTCTATCTCATTGCAGAAAGAATTATTATGATCAAGAAATCGAATAAAAGCAAGTGCTCTACAGACTTCTGCCAAGAAGCTATCATTTAATCCGTTGGTCAGCAACTAGTACAACTACTAGGGAAATCAGTATGAATGTTCCCCAAGAAACGAAAACTAGAAATTCTATTTGACACAGATATGCCCCTTCTATCTTCCCAGTAGAATTAAATTCATCCTATGACAGTGACACACACCTATCACATTTATAGCAGCACAATTGAACAGCACAATTGACAAAACAATAGCTAAAACTCAGAAGTGGCCCTTATATCCTTCAGCAGATGTATGGATAAGAAAATGGTATTTACACACAATGGAGTACTGCTCTGCCTCAAAGAAATATAAACTTCAGTAATTTGTAGGAAAATTGATGCACCTTGAGACCATTGTGTTAAGTGAAGCAAATCAGACACACAAGCTTAAATATCACACAGGTTCTCTTATATGAGAGATCTACAGTAAAAATGAAGAAAATCAAAGGTAGCTAATAAGAAATCCAGAGGAAATTCATTCTCAGAGTAAGGGGATCAAGACACGCAGGTTGTGAAATGGTGGCAAGAGATATGGGGTGGATAAGAGTAATTAGTATGCTCTATGTACATGTACGACCTCAGCACAAGGACTGTGAACATTGTATTACAACCATGTACAAAAATAAAAAAGGAAAGGATGAAATGATGCATTGGGGGGAGGGAAGAAAAGAAAAGGGGATAATAAAACAATTAAAGTGTGTTCTGCATATGTACCAACTTCCCACGAGGAATATAAACACTAGGGTTCTACACATATGTGATAATAAATTAAAAACAACCACAATGAAACAAAGTACTTGGACTGGAACAAGAAGAAAGACATCATGCATAAAAGGTCAGCAAGACCCTACCTGTCTAACACTCAGTGCTGCAAAATGTAAATTTTTCATTTGATAAGTGAGGCTCTGGGTTCCCTGCTCCAGAAAAGCCTCCTAGAGAATTACTTTGCTGGATTTGTTTTTCAATGTTCAGCCATCCAGAAAGTGAAAGGATGCTGCAGCCATGGTGCAAGGGGTGCAATCTACTGTTTCCACGAACAATGGACTTCATCATCATCCACATATGATGGGTGTGCAAATAGGCAGAATGTAAGAGTTTCATGGTCATGGAGACTGTGACCAAGAACACAAAGGAAGGCCTTCAAGGGAGGGCTATGCTTTTCTGAGAGGGCATTGTTTAAAATTATGAGAATGAGAATAAAGGTGCATTGGACATTCCAGGAATATGAATTGAAGATGCCAGGAACATGTGAACTCTGCTGAGAAAATCTCCAGGCAGTGAGTGGACCAACCCAACTGTGAGAGCACATTGAGTAGAAGTAGCAGAGCCATAGGTGTAGGGCTGTCAACCTTGTTTGACCTCACATCACATCACCACTTGTCCTGCATGAAGTATAGGATGCACTGTTTACAGTGGTGGGTTTTGGTCTTGCTTTGATCCAATTTTTTTTCCATCTCCCTGCTCCTCCCTTTCAGAATGGGAATGTTTAACCTGTTATGTAAGTTGTTTTTATTTTTACAGGAGTTTAGATCTATGAATTTATCTTTTGTCTCAAGGGAGATTTGGACTTGGGCTTTTTTGAAGTGTTGAGACTGTTGAGACTTGTGAAAGGATCCCTGTGCTTAAGATGTATATGGAATAGCTGTATCATGTTAGGGAGAGTTGCAGCTTTGTATTTATTTGGCTATTACTGTCTAACAAATGTGCTTGAGTATAAGCACTTGGTTGTGACAATTAAGGTAGATTTTCAGCTTGATTGGCTTGGGAGCCACGTGGGTGACTGGTAAAGCATTCTTTTGACTATGTTTGGTGAGGGGTCATGGAAACAATGCCTTGGGGGTTATAGCTTATCCTTCACCCCTTCTCTGATGCTGTTCCTATGTTTGGCTTCCCGCCTGCTCAAAATTGAGCAGTTTGGACCCCATAGCAACTTCTTCTATGATGTACCTGCCTGGAATCAATGAGAGATGGATGGAACCCTCTGAAGTCATGTTCCAAAGAAATCATTTCCTCCTTTAAGTGGTGAGTGTCATCCATTTGGTCTAAGGCATGGAAAACTGCCTGAAGCTTGAGTACTATTCCAAGCATAGGACAATCGGGATAAACAAAACTATGCAGTCAATGAAAGAGCCAGAGCGTAGGCCGGAGGAAGAGGTAAATAGGTGGATCACATAGTGATTTTAGAGTTGTGAAATACACTGCAGAATGATGTTAAACATGTCATTATGCACATGTACAAACTTAGAGTGTATACATGGGATGGACCACAGGAAACTCTAATACCATGTGTCGAATCTAGGCTGCAAGGGGGTATCAGTGCATGCTCCAGTGCTACCGATAATGGCAGAGGACCTATATGTGAAGGGGCAGAGGCTATATGGAAAGTATCTGCACTTCCCATTCAATTTTATTACAAATTACAAGCTTCCCTAAAATTGTAAGTCTATGAAAAATCTTGGTTGTTCATTTTTGTGGTTGCATTGTCAGGCTTGAGAATTTCTTTTGTATTGCGACTTGGCTGAGTTTGTTTTTATCAAAAATGGGCTGAACTTTTCTTCTTACTTATAGTGCTGGTTGGTTGACTGTGTCAGATTGAAGAAGAGGAGCTCAACTAAGCTGGGCCAGCTATTGCGCACTCTGAGGTATGGAAGACCAATCGGAGGGCAACTCCTCATCCGGATGGTATAATGGACAAATGAAGAAGGACAGATGTGCTTCCATTTCAGCAGAGGAGCGCCAGTCCCCTCTTTCAGCTTGGATGTCATCTCCCAGCTTTTCCCACAGGCCTTCAGCTTCCCACGCAGAACCTTCAGCCTTCCTGCGTAGACTCCTCAGCTTCCCACTGCAGACCCATCAACTTCAGGACACAGACTTGCAGCAGAAACTACAGTGAGCTCCAAACCCTTCCACTGAACCCTGCGGTCTCCAGGGTACATGTGCCCTCTGCACTCTTCCTCCTCCACCTCTCAGCGTGGCCACAACAAGCCAGTCTTAAATTATATGTATTTGTATATCATGTGTTGTGTTATATCCATTTCTCTGGTAAACACTGACTGATACACTTATTCTGAATGTGCTGAGATTATATCATTCTCCTTCATGGTTTCCTTATATTGAAGCAATATAATTTTTTGTTGGAACCAATTTGCAATATTGTAATAAAAGCTACTTTGTCATAAAATCTTATTTTCTTTCACTCTATCTGGTGATATATTATGACAAGTCTGCTGTCATCTATATTTTAGGTTTCATTTTAAAAATAAATTATTGATATAAGAGACAGTCAATGAGTACCTTTCTCCAATTTAGCAAAACCTCATGCCATTTTTTATAATAATATGTATGTGTGTTATAGTTATTTCCTTTTATTGTTTTATTGGATTTCTATTGTAGTGGTAAACAGATTTCCCACACAGGGAATCTTACTGTCCTGTACTCTTTTCTTCTTTTTCTAACGTTTCTTCTCCTATTGGTTAACTTGGTAAAACAAAATAGCATTCATATCCCTGAAGTTCTCTTTCATCAAGCCTTTATGATAGTCTGGAAATATTTACTATGCAAGATGAGGACAGTACCTCAACCATATCCCTCCTAATATAGCCACTCTACTTGCAATTTTAGAAAAGTCTATACATTTTGCTATATATGCATTATAAACATCAAAAGCCGCACAAAGTAGAACTTAGAAAATGCTTTACTATTTTCTTTGTATTTTTAATACAGGCTCTACAGGGTCTCACTACACAGATCAGACTCATAATGATCCTCCTGTTTTCAGCTTCCCAAGCACTGGGATTACAGGAAAGTGCCACCATGCCCATTCTCATTCACCATCTCAGCATACCACCAGGGCGGGGCCAGCACAGCATGCCCAGGATTGAACCCCAGTCCCTGGGCTTGCCTAAGCAGGCACTTTGGTCTGCTGAGTTATCTGGCCAGCCCTCTAGTTTTCCTTTTACTGCAAAACAATGCCAAACATCATAGAAGAGCTATAGGCAGCTTTTACACTCCACAAAATTAATACCTTCCTACCAGAACCTTTATGACTACTAACTAAATAGTGGAAGAATGTATAATGTGTGCAGTCAGCTCACAGGAGGAAAAGAGAGACTCCTAAACATAGGCAAACACACCCAACCTTAAGATGAAGTAGGGAAATACAAATTAAAGCCTTTAGTTTTATTGGTACACCATTGTTAAACTTTAGACTGACAAAAAGAAAAATTAAGGCTGATAGTAGTACATAATATCAACACATGAAAATATTCCTACTCTTACTTGTGGCAATAAGTAGTATCATTAATGGTACCTTGAAAAATAATTCTTTTGAGAATGCATATTTAGTCTGACTTGGTGCTTTCTCCACTTCTCAGAAAACCAAGACAGACTCTCATGTACTTGCTTGAGAAAATCTTCAAGTCAATGCAGCACTGAGTCCAAAGTTATTTTTTTAAAAAAACATGAAGTTCATTGTGGGTTTACAAAATGGAATACATATCTATCCATATATACATGGAACACCTTGTATAATTTTTCAAAATTAGTTATTTTCCTCTTAAATATTAACATTTAGAGGACTGCAAAATTAGTATTAAATTAAAAAACATCAAAGCTCCAGAGTACTGTTTATAAACTGAAATAACCATAGGCTATAATAAAGAGAACTAATAATTTCTGAAATTTTAATATGTACCAAAATTTCTTAAAAAGACTACACATGCTTTAACTTTACTCTTAGAAATCTTCACATAGATAGAGTTTGTAATATGATTACCCCACTTTACACATGAAGAGACATGTTCAAAGGTTAAGAAATGCTATCAATTCATTACATGGGGGATGCATGTGGATACTTTTACACGTGCCTTAATAATTTTCAAACAGGGGACATGTTGCTTCCAAATTCAGGCGCAGCATGAGTGAGAGCCTCTTCCACCCCCTTGGGATCCCCACCACCACTCCAAACCCCTCTCCCCGGCTGCCGAGTGAGAACTTCTGCTGCGTTCTTGGGACCCCTAGATCCAGCCCGAGCCCAGGCCTGGTGACAGTGTGGGAGAGCTTCTGGCTATGCTGCACCAATGGGACCTGTCTGGTCCAAGCCAAGGCACAGTGTGGGAGAGACCTTCTTCTAGCCCCTTGAGAGCCCTGCAGCACTCTACAATCTCCCACACTCCAGCCCAGTGAGTGACAACTTCTGCCCCATTCATGGGACCCCAGATTCAGCCCTAAACCAGGCCAGGTGAGTGTGTGGAAGAGCTTCCTTTCCCCCATACTGCAACTTGTCCCCTTCAAACCCAGCTCAGACCTGATATACAGGCCTGGGGTAAAACTTTGCAGCAGCAGTCACTGCAGAGAGAGTAGGGGACAGAATCACTCAGCTAGTACAGGAGCAGAGCATCTTGCCAGAGGGGCATGACAGGTTTACTATCAATGGCAGCAGTACGAAGGAGCTGAGCACAGCAGCCAGACCCAAGCCAGGCACAGAAGGATAAATCCAAACTTTGCAGATCTGCACCTGAATTTCAGTACATGCTAAGGATGAAACTGCACCAAAGCTCTACAACAAAGGTCAGAAGACAGTGCTATACCAAATGACAATGAGAAGGAGCAAAATGCAATCTCAGACCCCAAGCCCACCCATCACAAGTGCAGAGGACACTAACACAGAACAAATTGGGAATCACACAGCTGAAATCAATCAATCAACAGCTTCTGAAATAAAGAAACAACTACAGAAAGGTACAGAGAAACTCAGATTGGAAATAAAAAAAGAAATCCCTGAATTAATAGCATCTGCAGTAAAGAATCAAATGCAGAAACATATGAAGGAAACACAATGCCCACCCAGAACCAGTGCAGAGGACACTAGCTCAGCTGAAATATATGAATTACTAGAGTTGACACTAAATAAGCAAAGCAGAAAGCCATAGAGGAACTCAGAGTGGAATTCTTTTCTACTAGCTCAGCTCAAATGTATGAATTAATAGCA
>NW_004524582.1:25749582-25753524 GCF_000260255.1 Octodon degus
AGTTTCAGATCTTGAAGATGCTGGTTCAGCTAGTGAAAAGGTAAGAAAGGATCTTTTGAAAACAACTAGGATGCAGGAAAAAATAATTCATCACTTGCAAGATGATGCAAAGATGAACAATGTGAGACTAATAGGCAACAATGAGAAAGAAGAAGTCAATACAAATGACATTTATAAATATGGGCAGAAGTAATAGCAGAAAACTTCCCAAATATGAGGAAACAATCTGACATTCAGGTAACTGAAGCATACAGAAGGCCAAGTAACCTAAACCAAACTAAAAATGCACCGAGACATATAACAGTCAAGATCCTAGAAATTCAGCACAAGAATAATATACTGAAAGCCGCTAGATAAAAGAAGCAGATCACATTCAAAGGAAAACCCATCAGAATTATGATCAACGACTCTTCACAAACCATGAAGGCAAGAAGAGCATGGAGCAGAGTCCTTAAAGTCCTCTGTGAAAACAAATTCCAGCCCAGAAAACTATACCCTTCAAAACTCTCTTTCAAGTTTGATGGAGAAGTGAAATACTTCCACAACAAAGAATAACTAACAAATTGCAGGATGACCCATCCAACCCTACACAGGCTCCTTTAAGATAGTCTAGAGAGGGACCAAAATGATCAGAACCTCACAAATGAGTTCAGAAGCAAACAACTAAATAATCAAGCAATTAAACACAGGAGAAAAAAGAGTAAATAAAAGCAGGTAAATAATATGTCAATCATAAGTTAATATATCTCAATTATAACCATCAATGTAAATGGACTCAATTCACAAACTAAGAGAAAAAGACTGGCCCAGTGGATTAGGAAACAAAATCCAACAATATGCTGTATATAAGAAACACATTTAACTCATAAAGTCATTCATAGGCTGAAAGTCAAAGGATGGAAAACAATGCTATGCACCTCAGCACCTCAGAAAAAAGCAGAGGTAGCAATCCTATTCTTAGGCAGTCTCAACTTCAAACCAATAATGATCAAGTGAAATAAAGAAAGCCACTATGTACTGGTTAGGGGAAAATACAAGAGGAAGAAGTAACACTCATAAATATGTATGCACCAAACACGGGAGCATTCAACTATATAAAGCAAATCTTAATGGACATGAAAAATCTAATACTCAATGCCACAGTCTTAACAGGAGACCTTATCGCCCCCTTATCCCAAAAAGATAAGTCAACTAGACAAAAACATAGCAAAGAAATAACAGAACTGAAACAGAGCTTGAAACAAATGGACTTGATGGGCATAAACAGAGTGTTCCACCCAAACACAGCTGAATACACATTTTTCTCAGCTGCACATGGGTCATTTTCTAAAATAGAACACATACTGGTCCATAGGTCATGCTTAAGTATATACAAGATAGCAGAAATTATCCCATGCATATTATCTGATCACAGTGCAATGAAACTGGAAATAAATGACAAAAGAAACCAGAAAAAACTTAAATACATGGAAATTAAGAGATGCCCTACTCAGCAGCCAATGGGTCACAGATGAAATTAAACAAGAAATTCAACAATATCTACAATTCAATGAAAATTCAAGCACAACTTACCGGAATTTATGATATACAATGAAGGCAGTTCTCAGAGGGAAATTCTTAGCTGTCAACTCACACATTAGGAAAACAGAATTGGAATAAATAAACACCCTATTGCTGCACCTCCACCAACTAGATAAGGAAGAGCAAACAAAATTCAGAGCCAAAGATGCAAAGAAATCAGAAAGATGAGAGCAGAAATTAATTCAATTGAGATGAAGAAAACAGCTCAAAGAATGAACAAAACAAAAAGCTGATTCTTTGAAAGATTAAACAAAATCTATAAGTCCCTAGGTAACCTCATTAAAGAAGGGAAAGAAAAAATTCAAACACAAGTAATAAGGAATGAAAAGGGAGTAATTACCACACACCCAGGGGATATTCACAACATTATCAATAGTTACTGTGAGAATCTTTACTCTTAAAGAAAAGAAGACACAGACAAAAGGAAAGATTTCTAGAAAGGTACAAATTAACAAAGCTGAATCAACAGATACAACCACTCTCAATAGCCCAATAACAGCCAATGAAATACGAGCTGTAATAAAAAACATACCAACAAAGAAAAGCCCAGCTCTGGATGGATTCACAACTGAATTGTATGAGAAATTTACAGAAGATATAGTCCCTATACTCCTCCAACTCTTAAATGAAATTGAAAAGGAAGAAATCCTCCCAAAATCATTCCTGGAGGGAAGTACTATACTAATACCAAAACCAGGAAAAGATGCAACTAAGAAAGAGAACTACAGGCCAATCTCCCTCCATGAACATAGATGCAAAAATCCTCAATAATCCTAGCAAACAGAATGCAGCAAATCATCAAGAAGATCATACACCATGAGCAGGTACGATTCATCCCAGGAATGCAAGGATGGTTCAGTATTTGAAAATCTGTAAATGTAATACAGTATATCAATAGAGCAAAACTAAAAAGCACATGATCATCTCCATTGATGTAGAAAAGGATTTTGACAAAGTTTAACATGCATTCATGTTCAAAATCCCACAGGAAATTGGCATAGATAGCCTCTATTTCAACCTGGTATAAGGCATTCATGAAAACCCAACAGCTAACTTAATTCTAAATAGGTAAAACTTGAAATATTTTACTCTTAGATCTGGTACAAGACAAGGATGTCCTTTATGACCACTACTATTCAATATAGTTCTGGAATCATCAGCTAGAGCCATTAGGCAAAGAAATAAAAGGAATAAGAATAGGTATAGAAGAAGTTAAATTATCATTATTTGCAGATGACATGATACTTTACTTGGAAGACCCAAAAAACTCCACCAAGAAGCTACTAGAATTAACACAGAAATTCAGTAGCATAGCAGGATACAAAGTCAATACCCAAAAGTCAATAGCATTCCTCTACACAGATAACAAACACACTGAGAGGGAAATTATAGAAACAATACCTTTTACAACAGCACCAAGGAAAATGAAATACCTTGGAATTCATCTAACAAAAGAAGTCAAAGATCTTTTCAAGGAAAATTATAGTACTCTTAAAAAAGAGATCATAGAGGATTTCAGAAAGTGGAAAGTTATTCCATGCTCCTAGATAGGAAGAACCAACATTGTGAAGATGGCCATCCTCCCAAAATTGCCATATAGATTTAAAGCAATCCCTATCAAACTACCACCAACATAACTCATAGACCTAGAGAAATCATTCCTAAAATATATTTGGGACCAGAAAAACCTAGAACAGCAAAGGCAATCCTAGGTAACAAAGACAAGGCAGGAGGCATTACAATTCCTTGTAGTACAGTTATACTACAAGGCCACTGTAATAAAATCAGCATGGTACAGGCAATGAAATAGACATCAGTGTCAATGGAATAGATTAGAAGATGCTGAAGCCCCTACAAACACATTCATCCACCTTATCTTTGACAAAGGGGCCAAACACCCTCACTGGAAGAAAGATAGCCTCTTTAAGAAATGGTGCTGGTAAAACTGGCTCTCTACATGCCCAAAAATAAAACTTGACCCAGATCTATCACCATGCACTAAGTCAAAATGGATTAAACATCTAAACATTAAAACAGAAACACTAAATCTCCAGGAAGAGAAAGTAGGAGGAACTCTTGAAGACATAGGGTTAGACAAAGAGTTCATAATGAAAAATCAAATTGAATGCAAAACACTTGAAAGTGTTAACTGGGACATGCTCTTGTTGAGTTCTTGCACGTCAAAAGAAATTACCAAGAAAGTGAAAAGAGAACCCATAAATTTGGAAAAAAAATTGACTAAAGAAGTACTCAGACAAAAGTCTGTTCTCTATAATTTATAAAGAACTAAAGGGGGCCGGGGAGATGGTTCAGTGGAATAAGCGCTTCCCTGGCAAGCGCAAGGGTCTGAGTTCAATCCCC
>NW_004524582.1:25753624-25755189 GCF_000260255.1 Octodon degus
AACACATACTTCTCAGAGGACGAAATTAAAGAAGCAAATAAATATATGAAAAAACACTCCACATCACTAGCCATTCATGAAATGCAAATTAAAACAACATTGAGACATCATCTCACCCCAGAAAGAATGCCTATCATAAAGAAATCACCCAATAATAAATGTTGGAGGGACTGTGGGGAAAAGGAACCCTTCTCCACTATTGGTGGGAATGTAGACTGCTGTAACTGTTTTGGAAATCAGTGTGGAGACTCTTTACAAAAGTTGGACTGGAAATCTAATTTAAACCAGCTATTCTTCTACTGGGAATTTTCCCAGAGGCTCAGAAAACATCATGTCATAGGGATATATGTGTGCCTATGTTTATAGCAGCACAATTTTTGATAGTGAAATCTTGGAAACAACCAAGATGCCCGTCACATGAGGAATGGAAGGAAAGGAAGTGATATTTTTATACCATGGAGTACTACACAGCTATAAATAATGATAAACTTGAAACCTTTATATTGAAGTGGATGCCACTTGAAGATATACTCATAAGTGAAATAGACCAGACACACATGGATAAATGTGTAGTTTCCTTATTATAAGAACTCAAAAAAAGAAATACACATAGAAAGGTATAATGCAACTAAAAGTAAAGCAAGAACTTGAGGATTAGACAAATAAAAGAGAGCAAGGAAAAGAGCTAGCAAACATGACAGGGGCAAGTCTTACGGTTATATGTAGAAGATGGGTAAGGCAATGATCCTGAGATCCTTCAGAATATTTTCAAAGCTAGCAGTTAATTGCAAGGATTCTCACCCTGACTAACTATATATACAGACACCTGTGAACTAAGCAACTGCACAGAAGATGGCAATTGTAATAGTAGGTTCATGCTTGGAGTGCTTGTCATTCTGGTCTTCTGCATACGTGCTGCTTGTCGAGGCATGCCAGTTGCTGCCATGCTGTGTCGTGCATAGATGATTGTTTAAAAAGGAACAGGGTGGTGAATGAAACCAGGAGACAGGAAAAGCAATGTTGTGGGACTGTCCTGCAACAATGTTGTTTGTGGTTACATTTCTGGACTTAAGTGTAAACATATATAATTGTTTATTCCTATTTTCAAATTATATTTTAATTTTTAAAGTTTTTTTCATCATATTTTGTAAGGACATAAAGTTTAACATATCAATACTTGATGAAAAATAACTGATCTATATTATGTTTAAGATGTTTGATATTCAGACAGATAGTGAGGTTAAGCTTAACAGCCTAGGTTATATGGAATAACAATAAGCTTCTCTTCTGGAGGGTTAACTACTTTAGTTTTCAGATTAAAAATTAGAGAAAAAGGATGGCTGCAAGAACATACAACATTTTGACCCCAGCCTTTTAAGTCCAATTAAGACTCAGGACATATGAGAACTTTAACTGTAACAACATGTAACTCAGTTGTGTCCCAAATTTTCTGATCAAGGAGATTATGGTTCCAAAGAGGAAAGTGATCAATGATGTAGAGTGTGCCTAAGGAGAGTCACATGGAGAGAAAACATTCTCTCAGCCTTTCACAGGGAGCACATGGG
>NW_004524582.1:25755794-25757331 GCF_000260255.1 Octodon degus
TTTGATTTGAAAATGTCCCATTGCTATTTATTTCTCAATAAAATTATGTAAAAAATAATAATTCTCAAACAACTCAAATTACTCACAAATGTGTGTGTGTGTGTGTGTGTGTGTGTGTGTGTGTGTATTTTTGTGCACATGTGCAGAAACACATTAGCGAAACTCAAAAAGTTAATGGATACATATTGGTGAGGAACTATAATTAGAACTGGGATTAGATGACTAAAGAAAGGATAAAGGGAAATATTATAAATCTAAAATACTACATGACTAATAAAACACATTAATGCATTCCTTTTATCTCCTAAGTAGTTAGCACAATTCATCCTCTTACATAGTTTCAAACTGTGAATAAGAGTTCAAAGTACAGCCCATGATGGAATTTTCTTTCTCTTAGGTTTATGACAGGAATTGTCAAGACAGTGGCTAATTAGTATTCTAGATTTTAAAATTGTTTATGTCTGAGTGCTAGTACTGACCTTTTATTTCCTTTTGCTGGTTTAGTGATGAATGCCTACTTGAAAAACATCAACATATTGCCAGTTGAACAAAACAAAAGGCATTTGTTTCCCTCAGATGGATATAAACAAAGGAACTCTTAATTTTTGTCTGTGCAAATGAATGCATTAAGAAAAATAAAACAGCCCTTGCATGCACATTGCTAGCAGATCGTGAGATTGGCTTGTACATCTGTTATAATGATCTAAATCAAGCTTCTGCAATATTCCTGTTGTTTTTTTTAATGTGTTGTGAGCTGTTTTCTTGGTAAAATCAAGTTTACAGCAGCTGTTTATGTTGGAGGAATTCAACCTATGCAATTTAGCATTTACTGAACACTGTTTTTGGTATTATTAAGGAATCAAATATGAATAAAGAGAGACCTTTACACTTTAGGAGCTCAAAATCAAATTAGAGACCCCTACTAAGCACACACGTAATTATATGTTAAGCACGGTGGTAACACAAGTGCTACCAAATTGCTCTGAGGCTGCAGCATGGCTGTCTTGCTCTTCTGGCTCCAGGAGCGACTTGTGGATGATCCCTGGTCTCGGAGGGTAGCACAAGATCTGTGCACCAACGAAGCAGAAAACTTTCAGGACAGAGTGAATCAACATGGACATACTTTTAATCACATTTTTAATCCACACTGATTAATAATAGCAAATGCAAGTTGATAACTATGTGCATTATGCACTTCGTATACATTATTCATTGCTACAACTGTAATTACTAGTTCAAAGTTATTGAATGATTGACATATGCCAGAACCAGATGAAGAATTTTTCATGTCTTAGTTTCTTTAGTTCTCCAATAAAAGCACATATTATCATCTTTATGTGAGAAAACTGAGATACAAAAAATATTAGCTACTTCTTAATAGAAGTCATACTGGCCTTCATAGAGAATTTAATAGAATTCTCTCTCTCTCTCTCTCTCTCTCTCTCTCTCTCTCTCTCTCTCTCTCTCTTTGGCAGAACTGTGGATTGCCAGGCAAGCATTTATTCTACTGAGCGATCCCCTGGCCCCTAATCAGATT
>NW_004524582.1:25757966-25788271 GCF_000260255.1 Octodon degus
ATCCAAAAAAGACTGCTGTCTAGACATCAAAGATAATACTCAGGGAACTGAGAAATACATCCCAACTCTCACATGAGACTAGTTAGAAACACCACCTCCCCAGCAGAGTGCTCTGGAGTGTAAAGCAGAAGATCAATAGTTTCTCCTTTCTATATGGAAGGAGAAACTCGAATCTCCAAGATCAAGGAGTTTCTCCTTTCTATATGGAAGGAGAAACTCGAATAGGAAAATACAGACTGCTGAAAATAATCAGCAAAGGGAACTATACAAAAGACAAATTAGCAGGAAGGTCATCACAGGCATTGAAGCTGCCACCAGGATGACTGTCAAAACTCTGATGACTCCATTAAGATTCTAGAGGAGGGCCAGCAAGACAGCTCAGCAGTCAAAGCTCCTGCTTTGGCGAGTCCACTGACCAAATGGTTCCACCTTGTCCTGCATGCTGCGCTGGCCCTGCACCCCCTCCGTGTGCTGAGCAGGCAAATGAGTCCGGGCGTGGTGGTGCACAGTGTGTAATCCCAGCGCCAACAAGGAGGCTGAAAACTGGATTATCAGTACAAGTCCGAGCTGTGTAGTGAGACCCTGTACCAAATATATAAAATGGAAAAAAAAATTCCAGAATCTTCTCAGAAGTGGGAATAAGGAGCATTTTAAATCACTCATATAAAAAAAGTTCGTCAAACTCATCAAAACTAAGAAAAAAACAAAACAAAAAAACTGATAGAATATGCAAAAAAGAGGTAAACTGTATAGCTATTCAGTTACACATGGAAAAATGAACAAAAAGAAGCAAGAGGTGAATTTAGATATCCTGTCTGAGGTGCAATCCTGTCACAATAAGGGGACAACGTGAAGAGACCAAAACATTGAGGAGACTGACATGAAGATCTGAACATTCAAATAGAAGATTTCAATACTTACCTGGCAGAGACAGATACCATGATCACGAAGATGGTTTCCCTAGGGGGATCATCCATTGCACCCTGGATGTGCTGCCCCTGCGATTTCCCTAAATGTGGGAAACTCAACTGCATTATTTGTGGTAATGAGGGACTGCGTTCATGCTTCCCTATGTAAAAAAACAAAAACAAACAAACAAACAAAAAAGATTTCAGATTCATCACTAAATTGATGGCGGGCAACAAACTGGACACATATTGTGATAACCTGGGGCAGGAGGGCCAGAAGCTGATGTGTGCAGCTTTGAGTGTTTTTGTATAATCTAAGCAGTGGGTTGCTCCTGTATGCCAGAAGAAATGTGAAGCAAGTGCAGAGCATTCATACGGAGATGCAGAATTCCTTTCTACCTATCCACAGACTGTGAAGAATTTTGTTTGTTTTGTTTTTTGAGATAGGGTCTCACTGTACAGTTTGGGCTGGCTCTGTGCTCATTTTTGTAGCCCCCAGCTAGACTCACTCCTAGGGATCCTCCTGTCTCGACCTCCCAAGTGCTGAGATTACAGGGGTGCACCAACACACCTCATTATGGACTTTACTTCTAAGATGACTACACATTCCTAAAGCTGGAGAACTTCCTCACAACAATAATTTTTTAAATTCCTGTCCTGACCTAGTAAAGCAAGAAGAGTAGTCTCTGCACACCGGAAATTTGCATGAGAATGTCTGACTGATGCCTCCACATTAATCCGTCTCACTCTAACTCTCTAAATTCTTCTGTATGGTGCTTTAGGGATGCCATCATCCTCATTGTCACAGACACAAGAACCTGGCAGCCATTACTACTTTTCTCTGTGCAGTCACTAGGGCCTTTGCAGAGGGGTCTGGGTCTAAGGCATGAGATGCTGAGGTCAAAGGTGTGTGAATCCTAAGCTAGTCCACTGATTGGTTTGGCATGGCTCTGTGTTTAGATTCTAGGAATGATCTCCCTAGGTGTGAGGGCTACCTGTCCTAGGGGCATGTAGCTTGGATAGAATATAAGGAGCAGAAAGGGGGCTGCTGTTGTCACTTGCTGTTTGTTGTTTACTACTGTGTTGCTTTGCTGCCTTTCGCCTTGGACTCTTTCTCCTCTGCGATGCCCCTCTGCCATGTCACCTTGTCTTGCAGCTAGTCGATTATGGATTGGAACCTCTATAAATTGCAAGTCAAAATCAAAATATACTTTTCCTTCCTTAATTGTGGGTGTTGGATATTTTATCTCAGCAATAAGAAAAGGAACTAAGATATTCACCAGATTGCATTGATTTTATTCAATAAATACTTACTGATCCCCACTGCCTACTCTATTTCCACACAAGTGAACTCATTTAAGCTCTCATCATTATCTCTCTATGGCCTTCTAATCTGGCTTCCAATCTAGGCTGTCTTTTCCTCTACTATGTTACCTGCACCTGTGCAGGAGCTGTCATGCTAAAATCAAGCTGACTCCCACTTTTGTAGTAAATCCTTGAGTCTTTAATTCAGCATACAAAATCCCCTTTCATCTTCCCCTGGGCTAGTTTATGGCACAGTGATTAAGAATCAAAATTCTAGAATCAGGATGAAAATAGTCCAATGTTACCATATTATTACTTGTTCATTGTGTGACCTTGGCAATGTATTGAACTTCATAAAATCTATTTTTCTTATTTAAAATTGTTGCAGGCATCCAAGTTAGATAGAAATATTACAGGCAGTCAGACAGGGTCAGGCCCACAAGAAGACAAGATGGAAGACAAGGTGACTTTACAACTGGGAAGAGACAGACACCCCCAAATGGGCCACATCTCAAGACCAAGACAAAAAGAGGAAACACAGCTACATACTTCCCTAGGGATGGGCATCAGGGATTGATATTCTAAATAGGTATCAATCACCTTAAAAGAGCCCTATTGAGTCACTAGCCCAAGCCCAACAGGAAGAGACCTTGTCCCATATTCATGCCCACCTGCTACTTGACTTGCTTCCTCATTTGGTAATGAATTTAATCAATTTTACCTGAGAAATGGTGCTTATAATCTCATTGGTTGACCATAGTTTGTCCCATTCCACATACACCTAAGAGAGTTCTCATGTTCTCTACCACCTTCGACCTGCCTCACCACATGGTTTTACACTATAAAAGTCCCTGGAAGAGACAGCTTCCAGGGGAACAACCCACTCAGGTCCCCTCCTGTCCCTTTCTTGGACAGGAGCTGTCTTTCCCTCAATAAATATATTATGCTCATAACCTGTTTGTACCTAAAATTTATTCTTCAGTTTTGGAGAACATAAACTCGTGCAGGTCAGGTTGAGAGATCATTTTTCCCTATGTCATTTGGAGATTCCCTATATCATTTGTAGGTCATCCATTCTAGATCAGTTTTTCTTCCTGTATCAAAATGATAATTCTTCATATCTAATAAAATGTTGCATGGATTAAATGAATAATATATCAATGACAACAGTAACTACTAAACTTCTACCATCATTGCTATTATTTTTCTATCCCATATCTGCATGCATGTGCTTTGCCTACTCCACACCAAGGCTCATGGTCCAGTGTATGTAGTCCTCACTCTCCATGAAATATCATTTCACTTTTCTATCTATGAAGCTCCCCTCATTCTTCTTTTATTATACCTATTATTGAATACATATTACTTCCTAACTTTGTACTGAGCAACATGTCAGACCATGTATTTATGTGTTTATTTTTGTGATAAGATCTCACCACAGCTTGAAGTTACTCACAGTGAGCTCCCACCTGTGATCTTCCTGCTTCAGTCTCCAGCATGCAGGGATTATAGATATGTACTACTGTGCCCTGTTCAAACTTCTTGCAGCCCTTACTAAGGCAGTACTAACATCTATGATGCTGTAATACCTTCTGTTGTTCTTATAATTAATAGTGGTTAATTCATGATATGAAACTAATAATTCCACACTTGTATTTCCTTAGCAATTGTTCAGGCTAGTAACACACAGCACTGTTGAGAACTCTGTTTAAATATTAACCAACTGGACCATGCTCACATTACACATGTGCAGGGGTTTTATTCTATTATTTCCCTCCCTGAAGGAAGATTGACATTGCAGAGTAAAGTTAACTGGTTGGAAGAGAAATAACTGGAAGAAGAAACTAAAGGCAAGATTAGTGAGTAGGAGGTTACTGGTTAATTTGGACTATGCTCATTAAACAGTCAACATTAGGGGGTGGAACTGTGAACAAATAATAACCAATAGGGAAAAAGCTAAAGCAAACAATGGTTTTGCTACAGAATAAAAAAGAATAACTTATTTTGTTCCACAGTCTCTCTTCTTTACTTCACACTGCCTTCTCCTCCCATACATCCACTTTCTTTTTCCTCAATTCATAGTTCTACATACACTGACATCTTCATAAGCAAAAGACTGGGGCACATTTTACTGTTATAATTAATATGATGGCTTTATAAATCAACATGAAATGTGGCAAAGCACATTGAAAAGATGTGGGGGTAGAATTCCTGGTTGGTCATACTAATGTCAATGTTTATTAGTTATGTGACTCTTTGGTCTCCTAACTACCAGATGAGGTTGTATAATTGCTACTGTAAATTGCAAATTATCAACACGTGCAAATATGCTTGCAAAATTTATACAGAGCCCTACAAATGAGAAGTAGTACTTTTTATATTATCAGCGTATTGTGCAAGTTCCTACATAATGAGTTCAATTTTGTCTTGCTTCTAGGGAATGCAGTACTACTGTGCAGATTGCTTTATGTAATATGGTTGAAGTTTCTAGCACATTATTCAAACTTCAATAGTATTTGCCAAAGCACGGTAACTTAATTTGTTACAAAGTGATTTTTATTGAAATATGCAAGCAATATATATCTAGCTGAAGAAAGCATGCATATTTTCATTGTTTAAAATTTCAGTCAAAAAATAAAACAGCAAGGATGATTTTTTAATGTTACTTTTGGCAATGTGTCTTCTAACAGAATCATAAAGTCAATGGCCTCCCAAATTGTGCTACACTTTATGCCTAATCCTTGCCCTGTTAGGTGGAGTTCACATCAGGGTTTCAAAATAATGTATGGGGACCCCAAGGCAGATATAACTCAAAATAAAATGCTTTCAGTATTATTTTTGACACATTTTAAAAAATATTTCTTTTTTATCTCATATACGAAACTATTTTGTCATATCTCCCAACCAAAAATCATATGTGGGCCTGAGGAGACAGTTTGGCAGTCCAAGTACCTGCCTGGCAAGCACAAGATCCTTTTGATTCCTGGTACCACATGCCATGCTGGCCCAGTAACCCTAGGAAAATTGTGCTGGCCCCAAGACCATTGTGGTGGCACACGTCTATAATCCCAGCACCAGGGAGGCTGAGATAGGATGATCACTATGAATTTGAACTGTGTAGTGACACCTTGCATCAAATAAATAAATAAAATAAAAATTTAAAAAATCACATGTGATGGTTTAATATTAAATACCATTAGGTGATTAAGACAAGGTATGCAATCTCAGTTGCCTGCTACAAACTAACTGTAAAGTAAATGGCAAAGTGCCATATGAAAACATGCAGATAGGGGCCGGGGAGATGGCTCAGTGGAATAAGTGCTTCCCTGGCAAATGTAAGGGCTTGAGTTCAATCCCCAGTTCTGAAAAAAAAAAAAAAGCAGATATTTTCATTAATATATCATTTTTATTTTTTGTCTTTAAAATTAAAAAAAGTATCCAAACAGTATAGTGATATTCCAACTAATTTAATAGCATATGAAAATAGTTTTAAAATCTATGAGATGACAACTAGATATTTGATAGTGACATAACTGTGTATTATTATTACTATAACTATGACAATTTTAAGAGCTACATAAGGTGGGAGCCAGCCATCCTTTCCTAAGTACACTGTAGTGGTTGATATGTTGTGTCAACTTGGGAAGTTGAAGGCTTGGTTAGATTGGCTTGGTGATTCCACAGCCGGGGTGTGGAGGCCCTGCCCGGGGTGGGAGGGCCTGCCTAAGCGTGGCTCAGCATGAAAAGGTTATTAAGGGGAGTTATACAAGGACTCAGCGCACCACTTCCTTGGAGGATCTCTGGTCCTCACAGGCGGTGTGGAAGGAAGGGAGAGAAGCCTGATAGATGCTGCAGCTGCTGCCCTTTCCTCTACTCTTTGCTGTTTTCTGCAGCCATGAAATGCTGCCCTTCTGCTTTGTGCTACTCTGCCTTGGAGCCAGCTGAGTATGGACTGAAACCTCCACTAACTGTGGGCTAAGTAAACCTTTCCTTCCTCCGTTTTGGATGTCACATATTTTGTCCAGGGACGAGTAAAAAGTAACTGAGACATACGTGTAGGAATTACGCATCTCCTACTTCAAAGATGAAAGCTGCTTTGTTACATAGTCTGCAGGCAGTAACCAGAATATCAATATTTTTGTAGTAGGTCTTGAATCTCAGTTCCTATAAGGTGATGAACAGAGACCAGCTGACACGGGGCAGACAGTGAAGTTCATGACAGGAGAGGATGTAGAGAGTTGCGCACAGCCGCGCCCCAAAGATGGCTCTGGCTTCCGCTTCCCACCCGCTGCGGGTGAGTGCTCTATGCCAGTCAACAACTCCATATAAGGCTGGGACCAAGGCCCATGGTCTGCTTCCGCATACCTGGACCTATGGGCAGCGCTCACGTGGCACTCCGGGATAGGCTGCAAAAGGGGATATATGCCATAGGAAAGCCCCGGAAGAGAGAGAAGAGCTTGTAATTAGAGGTCCTGAATAAACTGCTGCAAGAAGAGCTGGTTGTTGCGTCTTCCTTGCTGGCGAGGTCGTGCGCAACAAGAGGACTCCAGAATCTAGGGAGAGCAGGTCTTTTCCAAGAGGCAGAAAGTATAGCTGCTTCTTGATAAAGAAAACAATATGCTTATTTTTTCCAAGCTGCAAGCACACACACCCTCTGCTCTGGAGGGAAATGGCATTTCTCTCTCCCGAGTCTGTGCAATATAAGGTGTTCTGCACACGGCGGTGGGGTTACATCTCAATAAGTTCATTTTAGGTTGAAAATATCAGGAGTCAAAAAATGCATTACTACACCTAACCTTCAAGACAGCTCAGCTCCTTGTATACACTGCAGAGCTACCTAAGGTGATTGTGTGGAGAACTAGGAGCAGTGGCTCGGTGCCACTGCCCAGAGAGGATGGCCCCATGTCCTGTACTCTTGGAGAAGACCAAAATCCAGAGTTCAAAGCAAGGTTTCACTGAATGCTTATCTCTTTGAACTTAGGTAAAGTTGAATTATTGGTCAAGGACTACCCATGCTAATATTCTTTCTTTTTCTATCTTAGTACAGGGTCTTACTACATATATGGGATTCATAGTGATCTGCCTGTGTTCAGCCTCCCAAGAGCTAGGATTACCGGCACATGCCACCATGCCCAGTCTGCCTAATCCCATGCTACTATTCTTGAATGAACTATCTGTGAAAAGTAAACAGGTGGAGCCCCACTCAGACACATGCAGAAATACTAGAGATCACTGGAGATGCTGTCTCTTCAGAGTGCATATGTTATTTTTCTTTAATTGCTGAGACAAGATACCTGACACCAGGAACTAAGAAAGGAAAGGTTTCTCTAGCTCACAATCTGTGGAGGTTTCAGTCCATACTTGGCTGGCTCCAGGGCAGAGTGGCACATGGAAGAGCGCAGGTGTGCAACACAGCAGAAAACACAAAAGCAGCAAGAGTACAAGGAGCAGAATAAGCCTCTTGTCCTCCCTCATATCATAAAGCGTGTGTGTGTGTGTGTGTGTGTGTGTGTGTGTGTGTGTGTGTAGGTCCCTTTGTACCCACAGATCTCCTGCCCTCCTCTCTCACAGGCTCAGGATATATCCAATGTAAGGGGCCCAGTCCCCTGCTGAGTCACGGAATTACCCTTCTGAACTTCCCAAGTTGACGCAATAAAGGACATCGGAGCAGGTAAGGGCATGTCCTCTTCAGCCCAAGATGTAGAACCACTACTTAGTTAAACTTCTAGGCCAAGTTGATACAATGTATCAACCACAACAGAACAACAACGTTTCTGGAATGCTGGAGCCCACTTACCTGAATTTGAAAATTGTTATGGGGGCACTTTTTTTGTCTTGAAAATTATTCTTATCAGATACTTACTTTACATTCTGAAGTCATGTATCTATCATAGTTGTCTAAATATCCTCAGGTATTGTTAGCACTAACAATCACTATCACGAAAGAGTTAGTATGAAGATGAAATAAATTAATACATGAAACACCTCCAGAACTGCGTATTCACTGTAAGCATTAAGAGATATCTCTGGAGTAGGATGAAATGTTGCAGAGCTCCAAGTATAACTTAACTAAAGAGAAATATAAATGATGGATGAAAGCAAGCAGAGAGCCACATCTCTTGTGCATTGGAAGAGGACCAGGAGATGGAAGGAAGAGAGGGGAGGAAGCAAAGAGACAGGAGAAAGAAGTAGGTGTGTCACCTGCCTATGCTGAGCACCCACAGCAAAAAGGCCTTGACGTATTGGAAATGTGCCCTGATAATTTTTTAAAATTAGAAAAGATGTCTTGCCTATTACAGAAAAATTATACACTTTTAATTGTTTCTTAATTTGAAACATCTTTTAATCACAAAATAGGTAACATGAAAAGGTTCTATTTTTCTCAGTGAAATTTATTCACATAGATTTAAGGTTAGATGATTCAATTTTTGAAAGTAAAATATACACATTTCACATCTCCCTTCAATAGATCCGTAACCTCTGTCTCTGTCTGTTGCCCTGTAGTAATTCCTGTGTATGTGTTACGTAATCTCCCCTCTTCTTCATAGACAACTGCAAGGTAGGTGGGGTCAGCACCACGGAATAAATCCAGGCTTGTGTGTCTCCTTAACTCTTTTGGAAGGTAGCAGTTAATGTTGAAGGCTTTCACTTTGATGAATTTTATATTCTAACATCTGTATCTGAGCAACTACATAGAAGACAGCAATGTGCAGTATGACAATCACTGTTGAATATCTTTCACCTTGTTTTTTTAAATGTATATTTGCGTGTCTTATTGAAAAGAACTAATGTTTAATCATTTGATCCATCTTGCATCTTTATACATGGTAATCTCAGTAACAAATTGGATGATATATAAATGTGTAGTGTAGCAATTGTTAATTTTCTATTCCTGCTTTGAAATATCATACCATTTTTATTTTATGTTGCTTTATTTTTGTCTTTGTCCTTGTTTTTAATTTTTTCCTCTTTAAAATAATGACTTAAAAAAAGTTCATGTACCTTTTTAACTACAAACTCTCTGCTAAGGTCATTAATCTTAACACCAGCGACCTTCTCTGTCCATTAGGCACGCCTGCTGTACAAAGCTTCTCACCTGTCTGGTGGTCTATTGTATTTCTGTGCATATATTTCTCTGACTTGCTTTTGAAGAATCTAGAATTGGAGACAACCAGGTGACTAGCATGATTTTGGAAGCCAACATCTCACTGTGTATCCTAAGGCAGACCCTTTTCTTCTACAGTATTATTCCTTTCTGCCTACTTATGGGACCAAAGTATCATTGTTTGACACACTGGAGATTCTACCTGCCTAAAGGCAATACTCTCTAATAATAATGATGCAACTCTTAATTATTGCCATTATTCAACTCTCTATTAATTATTCAAGCTCTTAGTTGAGTGCACTTTCTCCAGAATATTAAGTGTCTTAAATTACAAAACTCTACTCTCTGAACTGTAGGTCCAGTAAGTCCATGTGATAAAAAGAAAAAAAGAGAACAGATTTAGCTAAGCAGGAGTTTACCTCCTTCTGCAAGAATTGTTCAGCTCTTCTGCCGCAGGGTGTACATAGGCATTTTGAATGTCTCCTGTGAGATCAAACTAATAATTCAGGTAAAGAGAGTAAATGTTACTCTCCCAGATTACTTTAATCTCCTGTTCCAAATTTCAACCAACATTTCAGTTCAAGAAAAATAATGGTAAGAGAAGGTGATGCTACTTTTCCATTTCCATGTGGCAGATATTTTGATGGTGGATATAGTGACAGAAAGGGGGTTGATCATACCCAGTTCTAGTAGAAAATAGATGGAGTCAGGAAGTGCATCTGTGGCCTGAATCATTTGCCTGGAAGGCGCAGGCTGGATGCCATCCACGTGCAGGCTATCATTAGTTGCAAAGAGAAGTAGGTGAAAGTCTTCCACAAGGAATTTAAGGTGTAGTTCATGTTCAACTTATTTTCTTTTCATGTAACTTTTATTTCACTAAATTTATATGGTTATATCTGGTAACCTAAACAACTAATTTGAAGGTAACATTAGGCAATATAATCATTGTTGAATATCTATTGTTTTGCTTAGTGAAATTCTGTATCTTTCTATTTTTAACTGTTGTTTTATAACTCTTAAAACTAAAATAAAAGGCAATCTGGGGTTTCTGTCGAATAGAAAATCCAAAGAAGGCCTAAAATTAGATAATGAAGTAAGAACCCTAAATATTAATATACGTGGCGCTATCATCATAGCTAGAAAGGCATTTCTTTTTAACCTGAAAGAGCAATATGTGAAAGAGATAGAAGAGAAAACTGATGTTCTAACTATAAGAATATCATAGCTTAGGAAACATGTAAGTAAAATATAAAGAGGAGTGTAGAACATGGAGGTCAAAAGGAAACAGCTATTTAGAGGTCCTGGATCATGTCATTGGTAAAAGAAACCTGGAGTTTTTCTTAAATGTTGTATGTGTAATGGGAAGCAGGAGCCAAGAGATTATGGATGTCTTTAAGCCACGTGAAATGTATCTTGGGCAGTAAAACTCATTCTGGGCTCATTCCTCCGGGGGTGTCAGCTACCAGTGTGTTTCATGCTCTGGAAGAGGATTGGTTGATAGAACAAAAGGATGAAGGCTGCTCATAGATGGGCATTTGCAGGCACTCTTGATAGGCAAGGGAAGCAGCAGATACTAACGCGTTACCCTCAAGAAAGAAAAGGAGGCCATAAAGCTAGTTCTCACCCATCATGAAGTACAAAAGTCCTAGCTATGAGGTAACTTATGGTCAGCTCACTTATGGCAAGCAGAGAACATTGTGATTTTCCGCTCATTGATCAAAACTCATTAGAAGAAATACAATTAAATTTTCAACTCCTATAGTCATGAAACATGGACACACTGTTCCATGAAACAAAGGCAGGAAAGGGATTAGCAATTGTAGAACTTTTCCAATATAGAAAGTATTAAGGATACTTTGAGTTTTTTAATTTTTATCTTGAGAAGGCAAGAGACAGAGTGACACAGACAGACAGAGACACAGAGAGGCAGAGACAGAGAGAGACACAGAGATAGTGACAGAGATATAGATAGATAGATAGATAGATAGATAGATGATAGATAGATAGATAGATAGATAGATAGATAGATAGATGGATAGAGAGAGAGATTTCTGTTTTTTATTGAATCAGAAACATCACTAGGATTTTCAGACATAACTCCTCCTTCCCAAAATAGGAGTGAAATCCAAGGGCACATGCTCTCAGTTTATTTGCTATAATGAGACACTTACTGTCAGAGTCCAACTCTGTGATTGTGGGTGATGCTGCGGAGACCAAGCCTGCTGAGCTGCCATGCCTGGACACAGGGAGCAGCGCTGCACTCCACACAGGGCGATGTCACTCTGTCACTCTGCATGGCTCTGTCTCGCTTCTTTTTCCAAGACACTGCCTGGTTGTCATTAGCCATTTCCACCTTTAATTAATGGCTGCAGTCCGCCCCCCCATCCACATCCCTTTTTATCTTTCCAGCTAAATTGAATTCTGAGGTTAGACAGTCAACTCTTCTCACTGGGAACCTGTGAGGGACTCCCAGTCCCACAAGCTTTGGAGCTTTGGCTTGCTCCTTGTTCTCTGCTGTCCTCCATGAGGGGATTTATTAAAATCCTGACAGTCCATTTCCCTTCTTTTTCACAATAAATATTGACCAAAACAGAATTTACAGTGTGTTTTCTTACACTTCAAATAGGGTTAACTAGAACTATTATTGCTGGCCGAAACTTAGGATCTCATGGAGGTATGCAATGTCCATTCTAAATATCTGCCAACCCTTAGGTATCCCCAGGGCTTAAGGAACAGTCCCTCTGAAAGACACGAAGTCTGCCCTGACAGGAGCGCTCCTCAGTGGTCCAGACGAGCTGACTCTCACACTTTTGCCACCTCTATGCTCCAAGGTGGCTGAACTCTCCAGATCTTCTGAGGACCCACTGCTCTGATTTCCAGTGGGAAATGCACCTCTGGGTGCAAACGTTATCAGCCCTGAATACTCCCATTGGTTTCTTCTCACCCTCTGGAGCAGGAACTCTGGTATAAATGCCAACTCTGAGACAGTGCCATTTCTTTGTGACTCCGGTGCTTGCTGTATTCTGAGTCACTTTCCTCTAATGAAAGCAGGTGTTTTACACTTATTCCAGGTGAGTATCAACATAACTTATACACTAAGGCCCCCATGGGAAGACCATTTCTGACATTATTAAGGAGAAGCTAGGAACAGTTTAGCACCTCTTTTAACAGTGGGTTCACCTGAGCTCCCTTAACTCTGTAGCCCCAGGGAGGCCTAAAGAGAGAGCAGTAGGCAAGCAAAGGCATCAGCTCAAGCAAGAGCTTGAGTATTAGACAAAGAACAGAGGGCAAGAAAAAAAATCTAGGAAACATGACAGGGGCAAAGCCATAAATTTATACGTACAAGATGGGTGAGGCAAAGATCCTGAAAATCTTCAACAGGCTTTTGAATCTAGCAGTTAATTGGAAGGATTTTCACTCTCACTAACTATATGTGCTGATAGCTATGAACTAAGCAACTGCACTGAAGATAGCGATGTGTAATAATAGGGTCATGCTTGGAATGCCTGTCATTCTGGTTCTAAACACACACTGCTTCTCATGACATACCAATTACTGCCACAGTGCCTCTCAAGTAAATGTTTGTTTTTTTTTTTAAGGGTAATAAATGAAACTAGAGACAAGAAAAAAATATGTCACAGGACATATGCTACAATGCTGTATAGGGTTACATTTCTAAACTTCTGTGTAAGAATATGTAATCGTTTATTCCTATTTTTAAAAAACATTATTCTATACTTTTAACTTTTTAAAATATTTTTTAGGGACTTAAAGGTTAATATATCATTATTTGATTGAAAATACCTGTTCTATGTTATGCCTAAGATGTTTGATATTCAGACAGATAGTGAGATTAAGCTCAACTGCCTATGTTGTAGGGTAATAACAATAAGCTTCTGTTCTGGAGGGCTAACAACCTAAGTTTGCAGACCAAAAATTAGAGAAAAAGAAGGGCTGCAAGGACAGCCAACATTTTGGCCCTAGCCTTTCAAGGTCAGTGAGGACTCAGGACATAAGACAACCTGTACTACAACATCCTGTAACTCAGTTGTGTCCCAAATTTTCTGATCAAGGAGATTATGGGGCCACAGAAGAAAGTGATCAAGGATGCAGAGTGTGCCTAAGGAGAGTCACCTGGAGAGAAAACATTCTCTCAGTCTTTCACCGAGAGCAAATTGGTCAAGCAATGGCCATGACTCATCCAGAAGGCTGACACTGACAAAGGATCTACAAACTGCAATACAGGGTTTCAGGATAAATCCTGAGGGGATTTGACTGACCTTATCAGATACAAAAGCTACATTTCTTGTTATATAGGTCTTGCTTTATTTTGTTCTTAACCATCCAGCAGAAAAGTATAAAAGCAAAGTATAAAAAGAAAGCCATATTAATATGCTGAACTTTAAAAGGCTCAAGTCAACAACTTCTGTCATTGCTGGTCCTATGGAAAACCCACTACTAATATGAACTACTGGACTATATTGGAATATTTTGCTGAATTCACTCACCTCTGATATGTAAATGACAATGGATACCTTTCTCTGACAAAACTGAACAAGAAAGGGGATACAAATAACAACCATTTTGTATCTGTATATTCAAAATTGTTACAATACATATACAGCTACATTCTCTTAATTCAATGAATAGAAAGATTTGTTCTAATAGTGTTTATGGGCATGATATCAGTCTGAATTTTGTACAATGAATGACAAGAATATGCAATGTATTAAATATTGAAACTGTCCTACTAATCAGTTATGAAACTGTCTCCTTGCTATTTGTTTCTCAATGAAATTATTTAAAAAATAAATGAAAACAAACAAAAATAATAAATAAAAATAAATTTCTTACTAGGGCAGGCCAAACAGCCCAGTGGATTAAATCATCTGCAAGCAGGTGCAGGTACTGGGTCTCCATGCCCAGGCCTGCCATGCCAGCCCCACCCCTGGGGCACACTGAGATGGAGACTGACACTGCACATGGTGGCTCATGCCTGTAATCCTAGCTCTTGTGAGGGTGTAAACAGGAGGATCACTGTGAATCAATCTAGTAGTGAGACCCTGAACAGCCTGTAGACCCTTCCCTAAAAAAACCCAAAAATAAATAAATAAATAAGTAACAAAATAATTTCTTACTAAGAACTTAATTAAATAACTGATACAATTAAAAAAAAAAACAAAGAAATTGTGAAAGACATGAAAGAACTCACAATGGGGAGAAACCCTATGTATGTAAGCAATATGGGAAAACTTTTAGTACACAAGATTATTGTATAATACATGAAAGTTTGCACATGGCTCGGAAACCATATGTATGTAAGATATATGTGAAGGCTTTTTATAAGCAAAGTTATTATAAAACAAAAACAATGAAAAATAAATTGTGGGCATCAGAAAAAAAAAAAGAACAAGGGTATCTGCTCTTAAGCTTTCTCTGTTTCCATTAGCAAACTATTTACCAAGCTTCTTCAAGTTTGGAGAGTAACTTCTCACAGAGTTATCTAACATGAATTTTCTACAGCTAGCCCTAGGTGGGACTCAGGAATCTGAGGCTACACAGGTACCTTAGAACTTCCCAGACATAAAGCACCTTCAAGCAGGCGCAGGGTCCGGGGATTTCAATACCCAAGCCTGCTGTGCTGGCCCTACCCCAGGGGCATGCTAAGAAGGCAATCCAGACTGGACATAGTGGTGCACGCCTGTAACCCCAGCTCTTGGGAGGCTGTAAACAGGTGGATCACTATGAGTCTGATCTAGTAGTGAGACCTTGAACACACTGTAGACTCTTTCCCAAAACTACAAAAAAGAAAAAACAACTTCCCAGACAATCACAAACATCTGGGTCACCTCAGGACAAGACCAGGTAAACACACAAGTTTGCATAGTTCCCTCAAATTTAACAACAGAAATAAAAGAAAACAATACAACAATTGTATTGGACATGATTTCCAACAAGTAATTTATATTTCAAAGGAGACTATTTGCTCTTTGAAATTAGGCAAAAATTAAGGGGAAGATGTACCCTCACTTGCATAAAATGAATTGTAGTCGACTGTGATGTATTTTCTTCTGTGTGTGTGTGTGTGTGTGTGTGTGTGTATGTGTTGTCTTCTGATCATATCTCAAAGGAATTTGAAGTTTTGTGTCATGAGGCAAATTTGTGTGTAAATGTGGCAATTATTTGCATCTGAAATTTCAGAAAAGACATAGTATCTAGCACCCTTTGTTTTCTTGAATAGCTATAATTTTCGGTAATAGTTCTGCTTGGTAAAGAGAAATTTATCTTTTCCTTGTTCTTACATCTGGGTCTTTATTATATTACTTATACTAGTATATATATATATATATATATATATATATATATGCATAGATATATCAAACCTATAAAATAATATACAATGAATGACCTTCTTACGTCTTTCAGGATAATACTTACCAGATTGCTAAATAATAGCATGTTCCTCCACCAGAGGAACATTGGCATGCACGTGAAGAAATGAATGAAGGGTTTATTTTGAACTCAGTTAATGAGCATAGACTTGCAAGCCAGAAAGAATATCAAAATGACTTTTGCATGTATAAAATATATATTATTTTCTTTGCTGTCAAACATTGAGAAATGCAGACTCTTTGTTTTTATTTTTCTTAGTGTCCTGAAAGATTTTGTTTACAGGTGTTTGGTCTTCGGTGTCACTCTCACAGAGAAAGTCGTGGTTAAAGATTTGAGAATGTATTAAAATAGTGAAAGGATGAGTAAGAATGTTTTATGATTTATTATGATGTGACTGTTGGCAACACACTAAAAAAGGAAATAAAATTCTGCACTGACTATAACAGTACATAAACATTTTTATAGATGTAGCTCAATAAAATTCTTCACATCTGTAATGTTGCCAAATAATTCTAAGATACACTGAGAAGCTACAGAGCTGAATAAACTGCACCCTTTCTACAGCATACAGTGAAAACAAGGAATGGTTAATTAAACAATGAAATTGTGGGTTTCAGCAAAGAAGTGCATTCTGTAGTTATCAATATTTTATAAAACAAATAATTATTTCTCTTTTCAGACCATTGAATGATTATTTGCTATGACCTATACATGTTTGTAAAGAAGAACATATCATGTTATTTGGAAGTAGCAACTTTGTGAATCCAACTCTTTAAACCTAATGTAGGACTTAACTATGTACATTATTTATTTACCTTCGCAGATCTAGACTAGGAAATGATTCTTGATTCTCAATTCTGCTACTCTCCATCATTTCAGATGTGTCCCCCAGATTGGATATCATATCTTTCTGACTTCTGCAATGGCATAGGTAAAAGAGTTTAATACAATGGATAGAACTGAAGAAAACTCCACGTGGTGATTCACCAAGGTTCCCTTCCTCCTGGAGTTTCATTAATACAATTATTCCTTCACTCACTTGCTCTTTGCTGATAAAAAGCTAAGTCAGAAGCATTTTGTCATTCTGCTAGCTGTGGTTAAAGAGAGGTGTTTAAGACATAATTTCACCTCAAACTGCTCATAAGCTGCTTGGGAAGGTATATATTTCAGTCAGCAAAAGCTATAAAGGTTTACTGTGGGTTTTAGAGTATGTGCAAATGCTCAAGGAAGCTCAGGTGCAAGGTCAGGTCCACTAGATCATAGACAAGAGTTGGCAGGGGCCGAGAGGTGATTCTTGAGCTCAAGTTTTAAAAATTCTTCATAGGAATTTAAGGTGATAAAAGATGCAGTGGGATAGTGATAAATAATTTCAAATGGTGCTTCAATGTGGAAAACTAGAAATCGCAAATGAGAATGGAATTTGTAGGCACCAGACAGGACGCGAGCAGGTGTTGTGGTAGCCTAGGGCGTGGAGCTGTGGAAGATGGGGCCGGAAGTATGGAAGGCGGGGCCGGAAGTATGGAAGGCGGGGCCGGAAGTGAGGATGAAGCTCACACAGGTCCAAGAGGCCAAGCCAGCTGTGTGGGCTTCACTTACAAACATGAAGAAAATGTTATTTTAAGGAAGTGTATATCATATGCTTGACTCTTCGTGAAGAAGTTCTAGTTCAGGGGTTTGAAGGAGAGAGGAAGGAAACAAACATGGATTATACTTCAGTTACTGCAGAGTGAGACGCAAGACGGCACCAGCTCTCCCTGATTTAATTCCTCACATGATTTTCCAGCTTTTCTTTAAGTTCAGGAAAGGCCTGTCAAAACCAGCTTAAAATTGAAGTTCGCTTTTTCTAATGCGTTCTCTTGGCCTACTTTCTTCCAGTGCCAACCAAAATGCCATGACACACAAATGATGTGCTAGTTGAGGCTTTAGGGTTATTTCTGAACAGCTAATTTGAAGAGAACAATATGTAATATAGCAACCATTGCGGTACTTCCATCATTTTGTTTAGTGACATGCTATATAGTTTCTAAAGTTTTATTCTAAACTATATTTTATTCTCTTAAAAAATGAAAAAGACTAAATAAATAATCTGCTAGGGTTGGAAGCAAAGGCATCATTTGTTTCTCTCTTGAAATACAAATACCAGGGAAACTCCACAGACATCTACTGAAATGCAGGTAAAACTAGCTGAAAAAAATTAGGAATTTGGGAACTTCTTATTTCTTGCTTCTTTAAATGTTGTCTTTGTCAGATCATAATATACTTGGGTTATGCTAATTTAAATATTTACACAGATGTTTCCCTCCCTGAAGTGTATTTTTGCATAGATGACAACAAAATAATGAGATAGATTTTACAAACCATTTCAATACCCTTGACAATATATCTCCCTAAATCAATCAGGTCATGCATTTAAAAATCCAAGAGGTAAAATTGTTTTGGAATGCACACTATATATATATATATATATATATATATATATATATATATATTGCATGTACATCTACATAGTCTGTAAAAATGTATACACAATACAGAGTTCAGGTAAAGAAAAGCTTATGTAAACACTTTAATGTTTTTATGTATAGGAGACCCTAAAGATGTCATATTGCACATATCACAGAAAACCGACTATCCTGCCAACATTTAGAGGAAAAATTCAGAATGCACAAGTAGCATTTTTTTTTCAGAACCAGCATTTGAATTCAGGCTCTCGCACTTGCCACGTAAGTGCTTATTCCACTGAGCCATCTCCCTGGCCCTAGGCAGCAATTTTAATTGTTACTTTGATCAAGGAAGTAATTGTAGAGGCCAAAGGTAACTTGTATTAGTCTCATGATAAAGTGACATATGCTTTACATATGTATATGTATAAAAAATATACATACTAATATATGCATATACATACTCAAGTAAGTGTCCATATGCCTATACATGTATATGCTAATCTGATACTTAGAGTTTTGCTTCCATTTAACAGAATGGCACATTTTCCCCTTGTGACTATTTTAGTTAAAGGGTCCAGCAAGATACCAATATTTTAAATTTTCAAATGCATAAACTGAGCTTGAGAGTTCTTTGCTCTAAACAAGAGAAGAGCTGTGACACTGAATATTTGCTGTTAGTCACTGGGCCAGATTCTTCCCACACATTGTGTCACTTCAGGACCTCGAGGGACTTTTGCACAATTAAAGCCTAGCAAGTCTGATGCTCTTTGCCTGGGAGCACACAGTCAGAATTTTGTGTCAGGTGCTGGTCCTGCTGTCCCTGGAGCACGCAGCCATTCCCCAGCTGAGCTGCCTCACGCACAGGTAATATGCATGCAGCCAGGGGTGGGGTCACATATTTGGGTCTAGGGGCTTCTTTCTCGTGCCTCACACCACACAATATTATTCTGTGCTAGATCTGTGGATAGTGGAAGCTATTCACAGGCTAACCATGTCTCATGTAAGGATTTGTAAATGTCTGTAATTTATCTAATCCTATGGATGTTTGTTTTAGCTTTTAAACTTAAATATTATTGTAGTATTGTAATCACACTGAAAATGAATACATATTCAAACACTGACTGTCCAAACACATTTTCTCATATTGAACACACCCACATGCAGTCAACAGAACATGGTCGGGAACCTAGAAAGTCTCTTTTGTGTTCTTATTGCCTTCTCCCCCTCTCAGGAGGTGCCATACACACTCTCCACCTTCTAACAGTGGAGATGCAATTTGCAGTTTTGTATGTCATAATTGGAATCATCTTTCTGTGCTGAGTTGTACGGACACTGGTGCACCAGCATGCAGTCGATGATCCTGAAGTGTGTCTGCCTCTGGGAATCATGGGATACAGAGCAATGACTCCATGGCCCAGGGCACTTGAATCTGTTGCCAGTTCTTCATGGCTCCTTGTCCAGTGGTGGGGAAGCTGCAGCCTTGGTGTGGCATCTTCACTTGCTTCAGGCTCTGAAGGCTTCCAGGCTACGCCTTCAATGCAGTAGGCTGGGCCGGCAGCCCACGGATCCCTGACTTTTCTCCTCCAGCTCCAAAAGATATTTGTGACACTAATCTTACTAATTCATTACTTTTCACTCAAGCTACTTAGACTGACCATTGTTTCCTTGCTTGAGATCTAATACCTACTGCGTTGTTTGGATTTTCCCGTTCACTAAACTCATGATTGCACATCACTACCACCCCACAGAAGGAGCTTCGTGGTTCTCAGTTCCTCTTTTGTGTCCCTTCTGCCCTCCACAGGCCACACATTCAAGGGACACCATGAGGGAGGCACCAGCGAGACCCTCCTCAGATGCTGAACTTAATCGTGGACTTCTCAACATCAAGAACTGTGTGAAATTCATTCCTTTTGTTTATCAGTTGCCTAATATGAGGTGTTTTATTTTAGTAGCACATGTGAGCTAAGGCACTCAGTGTATATATCTATGAAAGAATATAAAGACTCGTGATTTGTAAAGAGAGTGAAAGGCAAATGCAGTCATTAATATGTTTAACAGTTCAATAAATATTAATACTGTTTCTTCTTTTGACTCTATTTTAGAAAGCTGTGAATGTGCATGATACATTTGAGAAATCTTATTTAAATGGAAAAGTAAATTTTAAGTTGAATTAAAGAGGAATATTTTATTTGAAACTTCAGCTGATATGATAGGTTGTGTTCCCTACAAAGTTGCATAGTAGTGGAAGAATATAGCATAATTAATCGTAATTGCATTTTCATATTATCATTCGGAATAAATTGACTCTGTTGATTAATGTAATATGCTGATTTGAGGGACTTAATTTGATGATTTAAGGGACTTAATTTGATAGTATGTCTAAAGAAGGCAAAATTTGAGGCATCCCAGGAGTTTTAGGATCTCAAGTCTTATTCGCACCTAATGAATTCATCACCCCTTGTAATCAGAAAGTGTGGGGCACTGTTTGAAGTTCTGAGTCTGGAGATAATGGAGTTAATAGGGTTACAGAAGTAACTACACTCTGACCATACAGATGAAAATTAAACAATAACTCAAGAACTTCCACACTGCGCAAATTCCTTCCTTGCATAAAATTGCATTTGGTACATTTTATTTTAAAAGTGTGCAGGACAGTAATGGACAGAAATTTCATCTTATTTTAGCTTAAAAAATCATTTTTCTAGTATTTTCATGTTTTTTCTGACATAGTTGTTAATATAAATTAGAATCTGCGAGCTTCCCCAAAGAATCATATTTACTGAGGAATACAGGATATTGCAATGAGAATATGTGTATAGCAAATTATGACAGCATTTAAATAATGGTGACAAGAAGAAGTATCTAATAGCAGAACGATGATTGTGTAAGATATTTGGAAGCAGTTTTTCTCAGGCACAAGGTCTAATAAAAAGGGTGGCAGCAGTGTCAGTTTAAATAGACAGTGGCTGAGCAAATTTTCTTGCAGAAGTATTTTTGTAGCCTGTGGCCTTTGTGCAAGGTCATGACCCTGCCAGAGTCCTGTGATGATTACTGCCTGCTAATTGTGCATTGGAACCTTTTGTTGCAACCTCACGGCTGGCTTCTTTTCATTTTTTCATTCCTCCTTCCATTTCTCCCTCCCTCCCTCCCTGCCTCCCTCCCTCCCTCCCTTCCTTCTTTCTTTTTGTGAATGACACCACAACTCTAATTTGACTCTGACAACTGTCATATACTTGAAAATGTAATTTTGACAGAAATGTTTCGAGTTTTGTGTTCATGATTAAACTTCCATAAGCATCAGGCAATGATGGAAAAAGTATGACCGCCTCAGAAAAGACTGGCCATGCAACATAACAAACAAGCCCAGTGCTCCGTTAACTTGCCACTGTGCATAAGTGTGTATGGGGGGCACACTGGCCATTCTAGCTTTTATGGATAAATGGCTAATGAATGCCACAGTGCTGAGTGCTGTCACTTTACCTAAAGAAAAGGACAAGTACATGACCCACATAACATAAACCACTGCTGTTCTTGCTTCAGTACGCAAAGCTATTCTTAGGCATTTGCCAAACTTCAAGTAGTGAAAAAGGCCGAATTACTATGATCCTGGGAGGAAAATGACAAAGATTCATAATGCTCGACAGTAAGTGTTATGACTACCTTACTTGATGTAGTTCTTTCCTATTGTGTTGATCAATGAGGTAGCCACTCACATCTAAAACAAAGTGCAAATTAAAAAGAAGTATGAAAGTATAGGAGATAGTAATGGAATGATCAACATGTTTAGGAAAAATGAGAAAGCATGGTGTGAGTTTCCACATTAAGTTTCATTTGCTTAAGACTGGAAATACTTCATGGGCTGCCTGAGTGTTAATTAATGAGTACCTCATAAGCTGTGCTTGTGCATTTAGATACTTACTTTGGAGAGGCAAACTTAGTGTTCCACTCTCTGCACTTCATAGTAACTCATGTTTGTATTGTCAACCTTCAAATTAATTAGAACGACAACTGCGACAGCATTTTCCTATCAGCGTACGTTACAGCATGAGAGGTGCACAATGCTGCTTGTAACAGCTGGCATTTTATCATTTGTTTCACTTTGCAATTTTTATTTTCTAATTGTGTACTTTTCACATATGTTAATAGGAAGCTCCCATAGAAAATAAGAAACAAAGAATCAAGGTTAAGACTACAGGAGTTCATTTTCCCAAGGTTATTAATCATGTGAGGTGCTGAAGAAGTTCAAACATCATTTTCAATTGCGCTTTCTTGAATTAGTGTGAAGAACACATGCTGTTCCTACACAAATACAGGATCACCACACTGAAAAATCCAAATTATTAAAAAAGATTGCACAAAATTCTAAGAGTTAGAAGGTAATTGAGGATTTTTTAGATAACTTCTTATAATCTGCTATTTTTATCTATGCAAATAAAAGAAAATAAATATAAATTGTAAGTCCGAAAGAAAGAATTAATATGTTCTTTGATATTCGCTAACCTGAGTACTTTTCCTTTTGTAATGACCAAAAGATTTACCTAGCTTCTAGAATCTTTCATATACTTGTTTTTTATCTTTTTTTTGTGAAATGTATCTGTTGTTCTTAAATTTTCTTGTAAATGTAGCTTAATTCTCATGATTTATTGAACATTTTGTTAACTCAATCAATAAATGTGTATTAGACACTAACTCTATGAATACACTGGGTCACCCATGACAAAAAGGAAATAGTGAATAATCATCCCTTAGTCTTTTGCATAATTTAGTGTATAATAATGTTATTAGTTCTAATAACATAAGCAGCTACCATTTCCAAGAACTTACTATTTATTTTGCATAATGGTAAATGATTTTGCTCCCTGTATTTCAAGCAGCTTTCACGTTTTATGAAAAAAAATTTCATTACGTTTTGTGGGTTTTAAGTATGATTCTATCATTTATCATTTAAAGTTTTCTCACTTTTCCCTTCAAATTCCCATGTGAAACCCAACCCCTCATGGGATAACAAGCCGCTCTGTGCTCTTCTGAAAGAGGACCCAGAGAGAATCTTTGCTGTTTTCACTATGGGAAGTCAGGTGAGAAGGCACCAGTGGTGGATCAGGAAATAAGCCCTCAGCAGACACCGGTTCTGCCTGTGTTCTGACCATAGTCTTCCCATGTTCCTAAATTACTCCAGGCTTTGTGCTTGCAATGCAAGCACTTATGCCTCTGAGCAATCTGCCCAGCTCCCATCCACCACTTACACTACACTCAATTTGTGTCTGTGACTGTGGTAACAATCCAAATGTATAAGGCAAAAATCTGACGCCAAGAGGTGAGATTGCTGACTATCTGACATGAGCGACAAGGGGTGGTTTCCAGAACTGCTGACCCAGTTCTTTCTATGGGTGGTTGATCTGTACAGGATTTTTGATAACAGGAAGTGGACCATGACCTAGAAGAACTTAGCCAAATGAAAGTGGATCCTAAGTGGGGAGGTGACAACAAACTACTCAAAGTAGGACTAAGAGCTTTCGACCCAGAGGAGTATGCTCACTGATTGCCCTGGGTGTCCTTAGTTTGATCTACCTCACTATCATATGCTTAAGGCATCATTCGTACGCATCATATCTCACGAACTACATTGCACTGATGGGAAACTGTGTGCCCAAATCAAAGTCAAGAGTAGACAACAGTGAGGTATTAATGTGCAGGTGTATACTGTTCCTGCTGACAAAACAGGAAATATGGTAAATTACAAGAAGGCAGAGCAAAGAAAACACCTTCACTCGTGCTCCAGAGGTGTTCAGCTTGTTTTGATCTTGTTTTGATCTGCTTTAAAATAAACCCTTTCCCTTTGAAACCACTTCCTCCCTTGTTTGAGGCCTCTTACTTTTCCTGAGTTGGTCCCAGCAAAGCCATTTCTTAGGTCATCAAGGACCAGCGAAGGACAGATGACAGGGTGCAGCTATAATACCACATTTGAAAGCATGGAAACAGCCTCGACCTGGGTAGTGGGTAGAAAAATGTGTTGAAATGCATGCCAGCGTGCTTTGAAAAAGCCCACATGGTCCTGAAAGAAACTTTAAAGGGTCATTCTGGCCATGACTTTGAAGGAAGAAACAGTAAGTGTAGAGAGGTATTCAATCTTCTGAGAAATATTTCCATGATTATGAACAGAACCGGGTAGAAATGTGGGCTGCGAAGTCCAATCTGATGAGATCTTAGAAACAAGAAGCATGTTTTTCAACAAGGCAAGACAGATCATTATTATTACAAATGAGCAAAGAATTTGGCCAGATTTTGTTTATGCCCAAGAGTTTCATGCAAGATAGAACTTGAAAACAAAGAAATTGATGTCTTGCTATAAAGAATGGCAGTAGGCATGGCCAAGTGCAAAATGACCTCCCAGTGTGCTGGCAGCCAAGGCCAGGACTTCTAGGAATTCTAAGAGGGCAAAATGCAAAGAAGCTGACTGGTTTACACTCAAGGACAAGTGACTCGACTATCACAGCAGAAACAGCAGGTGAGATGGATGCACGCCGCCATGAAAAGTACATAAAAAGGAGACACCACGGAGCTGCAAATTAAGCATGATCATCTCCAGAAAGTGGATGAGTTTTACACCTGATCCCTGTACACTCATCTCAAGGGACACAGAGTCCACAGGACCTGCTCAGGAACCATGCACTCTCCCAGGCTGCTCAAATCATACTGCTGTTCAGTCAATGGCTTGGACTCAATGTGGTCTCATACTTATATGAGTGGCTGCGATTGGGACCTTAGAGATGTGTGTATCTTACAAACACAGGTTTGCTGTGAGAATGAACCATATATTTGAAAGACAAGATCTGTCTGTTGCCTGTCCTGTCCACATCTTTGACTCTGCTGTTGGGTTCTAAAGACACTGACTGAGGAAATGTCTAACCAAGATGCTTAAGGTGTGCCACAGTTTCTCCTTAGCAGTCATTATGAAACTTGAGAGCAAATAATATTAATCAAAAACAGTTTATCAATTTAAAAAAATCAGAATTTAAAAATTTGGAAAATTCCTAATATATTCCTAGTGAAAGAATTAGAAAGGCCACTGGGGAAAGAACACAGAGGGTGCTGGTTAATGATCATTTTAATTGAAATAACCAGCAGTTACCTATTGTTCATACCAATGGAAAAACGACCTGAAAATAATTCAGAGGTCCTCAGACCGACCCCCTCATCACAAGCCTAGAGGGCACAACTTTCAGAGAGTGTGCAGCTATTGCAAAGTGCCACTGTTAGTGCCATGCCCATGTGGACGTGGCGATGTCACAAGCACACAGTGCGCACGGGCAGTTGTATGACCCCAGCAAAGGAGAGGTTGAGGAGGTGTGGCCCCCACACCTCTGCACAACTAAAACAGAAGAGAGCCCATTACTGAAAAATAAAAGTTGCTCTAAATTATACCTTGTGTGGTGTGTTTCATGATGTAGCCAGAAAATCATTTTTTTATGACACCAAATTCTGAACAAAGCTAACAACCCAAGAATCAACATTTGAGTTAGAAACAAGGCATAGAAATAAAGAATGAGGTAATAAAAGATGGTCTTGCTCAGCAATACTAGAGGCTGCACAACTCAGTATGTGACTGAGGAAACACAATAAAAAGAGTATGTGGTATTCTTCAAAAGATAACAGTAAAGTCATCATGATGTGAGATTTATCATGTAGATTTAGTTATGAGAACTTCATTTGTGTTACCACAACTAGTGCCGTTACTGAGGTGAATCAGATACCTACACTGGGGTTGTGCTGGGTTCAGGACAATGACGCATGGTTGATGGGATTAGGATTGCAAGAACTGGGAAGATGCACATGGCCGTAAGCAGTGACTGCCAACTATCCAGAGCTTCATCAAATATCAAGCAAGGATTGGTAGGTGACCTGAGAACTGCTTACACTGTGTTATCTTTGCCAGAAAAAAGAATGAATCTACATTATGACATGACAATTTTTAAACACGAAAGAGACTTTGATCACTCTGAGTTGCTATTCTGGGGCACACTTTTTTTTTTTTTTTTTTTGGCTGGGACCCACTTGTTCACAGTGATTTTACCTCACGTCAGCTTTCTCTTCCCCTGTCAAAAGGCAAGCTCTAAACTCATCCGTGGTCATAGGACTCCAGAGTGTGACTGATTGAAGGGTGTGTATTCCACCTGCTAGAACTGCTTTGGCAGTAGGGTTGTTTATTAAATCTTCAGTGGAGTTGGGTGTGTGGAAGCAAGGCTGGCTCTGTGACTGGGTAGCACTGGGTAGCATGGATTCTTTTGGGTGGATGGTGAGAGGGGCGTTCTGACGCAGCAGTGACTTCATAACCCATTCATTCTCTCTTCATTACCTCATCCAAACATTAAAATAATGCTGATGCTCATTTCATCCAAAACCAATGTAAAATACACAATAACATATAGAACCTAATTCTTGCTTCAAAAATGTAAATTCCATCCCAGAGAAAAATATGCAATAGAAGATAAAAAGAAACATGATTTTTTTTTTTTTTTTGGCAGAACTGGGGATTGAACTCAGGCCCTTGCGCTTGACAGTGAAGTGCTTATTCCACTGAGTCATCTCCCTGGCCCCAAAACATGAGTTTTGAAAGAGGCGTAGATAAATGACTACAATCCCACAAAAGTTACAAATTTTGTGAAGAAAGGGAAGAATTGAGGGAACTTTGATGAAGTTCTTATCACAAGACAAAATACTGCAGATCTGATGGTACAAGGAGAAGGAAAACTCCTGTTTATTGAAATCCACTTGCAATAAAGAGCTATTAGGCAGCATGGGACACTTCCTTGGCCAAATCAAACTTCATCTTTCTATTACTGTACCTCTGGTATCATCTTTTATCCAGTAGTCATAGGATGGAATCCTGTTGCCTATGTAAACCTGGTTATCAATTAAGCAGTGTTAATCAGAAAATGGGTAATCTTGTCAACATTCACCAGATTCCCTTTATAATGGGAATTATGATGCCTGCTGTGTGCAGGTGCACTTATCTGAATTAATGTTCAAGACCCATAAGTGTCTTTCTAGTGAATGAAGTGGAACTATAAATGGAATTCAAGAACTGTTATATGTAACTATCAGCCCAGACAGATTAGAAAAACTCTAAAATGAGTTTCAGGGATGAGGAGATAGCTCAACAATCTAAGTGTCTGCCTGGAAAGCTCAAGGTCCCAAGTTCCATCCCCAGTAATGCATGCTGTGCCGGCCGCTGGAACTTCTGGATAGCATGAACCTATATCAAATTTTAAAAAATTAAAAAGAGTTTCAGCTTTTTGTTTCTTTTTTTTACTTTTTAAAACTTTTGTTGTAAAATACAAAAATACTTGGAAAGAAGGAAGCAGAGGTATTATGTAAAGAAGTAGCTTCTATAAAATGACAAGAGTTACTTCTACACAGAACTGAAGACATTATGTAAATATCTTTCCTAATTCATTATTTATGTCAACCTCAGAGTTCCTTTAGAAGTTAGCAATCTATGTTAGAAACAGTGCAGAATCTTAACAATAAAACATAGTTTCTACCATTGGGATTTGTGTCAAATAACATATTTTCATAAATATCCCATCGTAACATATTTAGCCATTGCCTGGATGACTTTCTATCTCTCAACTAAAATTACTTTTTCTATTAATAATGTGCAACTTGGCAAGATTGTGTGCAGATGCCTCAGAGCCCTCTTCATCTTCTGTGGATGTATTTATTTTCTTTTTGAGCTCTTCCAATTTTTACTGAGCCTTCCCAGCCTTGGCAGAGTGAAGCTCTGTGGCAGTAGGGAACATGTGCTACTATCACCATTGGCTTCACTATTATGATTCTACCATGGAGCAAACCATAGTGCTTAGATTCTGAGATTCCTGTCAGCTGTAGATTCCTATCACTCTAAAACACATTTGGCTGATAAAGAAAATCATCTGAAATGTGTTGGAGGCTTCAGCTGGTGGTCCAGTAATCTTACCATAACTTTCGTTCTAAACAACGCAACTCAAATAACTTTATCATGTGGAGTTCTCTGTTATGCCATTTCTTCTAGTAAAACATGAACCCACTGAGGTCATCACTACTCCACATACCTCTTCTCACTGCACTAAAAATCCCCAGGGAATGTAGAGGGGAATGGAAGGCTGTTACTATACATTGGGCTGAAAATCTTTAGCTAAAAACAGCCTAGGGTTCTTCTCAAACAGTGTTCCTGGAAGAAGTAACTAGAAATCATCTCATATTGTCAATATTCTTTAATACTTCCTTTAAAACTCATGAGTAAACATCTGAAAAGGTTTTTCATACCTCTTGCTTAAGGACTGCAAATAAATAAATGGGAATCCATAAAATACTTGCATTTCAATTTTTTAATTGGCTACATAAAATAATGTTCATTTCTTGAAAAATAAGATAAAATCATCATAAAAATTCAAGTTTTAGTTTTTATTTAATGTTTTGGACCCTTTGTGCATTTTTACAATATTATGAACTTTTCTGAATACCTTGATTGATAGTTGCACAAGCTTTTTTTAATGCGTGCATGTATAATATATTTAAGAAGACTTGGCTTACAACAAACAATATGGAAGTCTAGCCACGTGCACTGGCTATGCATTTTATACCTAAATGAATATAATAGCCATTTTTATGGAGGATTTAAATAAAAAGACACAAGATAATAAATAACTGTATGGTCAGCCAACCTCAAAATGATCTCACCGGAGTAGGTTGTATGTTAAAATACATATGTAGCTGAGCATGGGGACACATGCCTGAAATCGCAGCACTCTGTGAGACTGAGACAGATGAATCCCAACCTTAAGCTGTCCTGGTAGGTAAACAGACTTAATGAAAATTTTTCAAAGGAAGGTGGGAATGCAGACCAGTGCTATGGCCTGGTGTTCAATCCCAAGGACACTTTCTGGATACACACACTTATGTCACTACATCAAAAACTGCTTTTCCTGTGATCAGAATCTTTTCATAGTTTAATCTAGAGTGGGAGAATTTCAAAATTATTTCAATTCAATCCATATCTCCTTTCCTCAGTGGATATCCATAATCGCAGTAGGTATTTGCAGATATAGCATCCCATCTTGTTTTTATAAATATTATATTTAATCTTTTCTACACTTTTTTCTCATTTACACTTGCAGCTCTTCTCCGACTTATTGCTGGACACACTAGTCACATTCCTGCCAGTAGGAAAAAATATCTGACACCTTCAATTTGGAGGAGGAGAGGTTTATTTTGCCTTATTGGTTCAGTGGGTTCAGTCCACAATTGTTAATTCTGAGGCAGAAATGAAGTGAAGCAAACACATGGCAGAGGAAAGCTGAGGTGCCCAAATTACAGAAGTAGAGGAATGAAAGAGAAAAAATTAGAAAGGAAACTGTGAGCCCCAAAGCCACGCTTCCCTTTGGGAAAATGACCAGCTTCCCCTTCCTTAGTATCAATGTGAGAGAGCCAGGACCTAGTTATAATTTATAGCTAGCTGTCCCTCAGGCCTTATGCATTCAGGGTGAGCTTTGGGGAGGTGGTTGGATCATGAGGTTGTGCATCTCACTTGCTACCAGGGCTGAGTTTTTCCCCTCTGCATGCCCCTCTGCCATGCACCCTGCTTCAGACAGCTGATTGCTTCAATAAAAAGCTCTACAGTTGGAAGGAAATAAACCTTTTCTCCTCAGAGTTCTGTGTGTTGCCTTTTGTGTCTCAGAGATAAGAAAGTAACCAAGACAACCCATGTGACAAAGGGAAACGTATTCATTTATTCATATTACACCACAAAATGTATGGAGTTCTACCTGGTATGCCAGGTATTCTTATAGGTACTTGAAATATAGCTTCGTACAAAAAAAGGAAAAATTTAAAAATACAATAATAAAATGAACAAATGAGTATAGAAATGAAATATAATGACAATCATATTGCAATTAACATTTCAAGAAAAGGAAAAACTAAATCAAGAAAAAGGAGACTGAATGTACAAGAGAAGGGCTTGGCACTACCCACATTTTACTTTTATTGTACAGCCACCCAAACAGCTCTCATCCTGCCTGCATACATCAGATGACCAATGGCCATCTGATGGCCATTAAGAGAGTTGAGGGAGATCACTGTGTTGGCTGAAGTTGGCTTCATTTTTTTTAA
>NW_004524582.1:25789671-25790946 GCF_000260255.1 Octodon degus
ATGAAACTCAGAAATAAATCAAAGTCACATGTGTGAACATGGTATTCTCTCTCATAGAAGAACCTGAAGCAGCAAACAAAATCTAAAAGTTATAGTAGATACTATGAAAGGGAAAGCAAGTGTTCAAAACAAAGGAAAAACTGGGATGAGGAAGAGGAGAAAGGAAAAAGAAGGAAGGGGAAAAATTTACTTGTATATACACAGGATAGCTTGGATAATTGTACTGCTGATTTCTACTGCTCTATTGAAAGAAACAGTTAATGCTTAATTTTTTTCTCTCTCCTTTTTAATTATTTATCATTTTTGACCAATTTTACATTCTTATATCTGGTAATCTGAGCAACTAATTTGAAGACAACAATCTGCAATGGAACAACCATTGTTGAATTCCTATGATGTTGTTTAGTGAAATTCTGTGTCATTTCTAATATTTTTTTTTACTATTGTTTATTCTCTTTAAAAAATATAAGTAAAGACCTGGGAGATAGCTCAGTAGAATAAGCACCTGCTTGGCAAGCATAAGACCCTGAGTTCAATCCCAGGTATCATAAAAAGAAAAGAATTAAGAGATATAAGGAAATATATTTTTGTAATCTACATAACAAACCTTGCCCAAGTACAACACACACACACACACACACACACACACACACACACACACATAAATCTAAAGTTACAAAGAGATGTACACAGTGAAGTCATGTATCAAAATACTGGCAGACTCCAATATATCATGATATGCATCTTTTATTCTAGCTGGTAAGTACAAGATGTGACAAAAATTGTCATCAACTAAACAAAAATTTATGAAAGTAAAAGGAGACATGGCCACTCATCTTTCCCAAAGTTACTTCTCTCCAAATCACAAGCATTTCTCCCATTCTCCTTGTGACTGCCTGGAGCAGTTCTGGAAGTCCTCTTTTATGAGTGTCGCTACTAGACGCAATATAAAGTGACTGCCACTGCTGATTGATGTCCACTGGGGTGCAAGAGCAGTACAAATATTACAGTGTGTCCTCGCCTACCTCATCCACTGGATCTGCCATTGTAAAACTTCTGGATTTTCCTCAGAGTCAAAAGTACCACAAAAGGTAAATATTTTGGATATATTCAGAATATTGAGGCAGGCAGGCACAGTAGCACAGTTAGACACAAAGAAGAGGTTCCAAGGCTTCTTCAGAAAGTGACAAGAATGATAAGATGTGGCTAAAGTGAGGGGGAGTATTGAGGAGCAGGGATCAGCGGCAATGTGTCTTTTATTTCAATCATATTTTT
>NW_004524582.1:25791816-25792926 GCF_000260255.1 Octodon degus
ACACCTGAAGTTTAAGATCTTTCTAGAAGCCAAAAGAGGATATTGAAAAGGTTGGATATAGTTTAGAAGCAAGATCTCTGCTAATATATGAACTTTATTGTGTCTTGGCTTGTGGTGTGGAAGAGGCAACTCAAACCTTCGTGCACCTGGTAACTACTGCTGACCTCAGGTGCCTCCACAGAAAATCATTTCAGTAGAAAGGTGTTGTGGATGCAGTAGGCTGTGCTGGTTGGTGAATTATTCTCCTGATGTCCCACAGGAGAGGATGACTTGGAGGGCCAACTGAGCTTAGAACTCAGAGCAGACGCAGGTGACCTCCATCATGCATCTCCCAATGTCAGGGTGAGGCAAAACCATGTTTAAGCTGGCAGGGAGCTGTGTTCAGTGCAGAAGGAGGTAACTTGCTGTCTACTAACTCTGACTCTAGACTCACAGCCTGAAAACAGCATCAGCTTCAGTGCAACGGAAGAGACAGGCTGGCTGCAGTGGTCCACTACCATGCTATAAAGTCACTACTGGGATTAATCAGCTTGGATCTGGGATCTGCCTATCTACTCTGACTACCAGTTGCAGCAAAGACCCACCTTGAAGAAGAATTCTTTTTCTTCTTTCTCCCTCTTTTTTCTTGATTCTACTCTTGTTTATATACAAGTGTGATCATTGTTTCTAGTTTCTCTGTGCAGGTGTTTTATTGTTTTATTATTTTTCTTCCTCCTAGCCTTTCCTTCTGTCTTCTTTACCAATTTCTCAGCATTTGTGTAATATTTTTCTCCTCCAAACTTGCTTCTAATCTTTTTCTCTTCTTCTATTTCTTTATTTTTCCTCTTAACCTCCTTTAAATTCTTTTCCCTAAAGGTAAAATCACAATACTAGTGGCACAGTTACAGTGTACAATTTTGTGGTTTGTTTTTAGTTTTTTTTTTATGTAACCACAAATCTATTTCTTATGGGTAAAGGTTTCAAATTAATAGTTACTACAGTTTGTTATTTTTAAAGCTGTGTTTGATGCTATTGTTACTACTGATTGTGCTACTTTATCTAAGAAGACAATAGTTGGTCAGCTCAGTTATTCTTCCTGGTATGCAAAGGTCATAAACAATACAGTTGGCC
>NW_004524582.1:25795111-25796729 GCF_000260255.1 Octodon degus
CCTGGAAGCCAAAAGAATTTATGCCACTGGATCCTCATAATTCTCCTGCAATGGCCAGTAATTATTTTCTCTGCTAAGCAAACATTCATACTTTTCAGAACTATATCTTAACTTTTAGAAAATTCTTCCAGCTCACATTGAAGTGTGGTAGCTTCAAAGGAAAGTGCCAATCACAGTGTCCTAGTCTACTAAAATGAACAGAGAAAAATGAGACAAATAAAACAGGAGACCCTTGCTATGATTTTTGGAGTTGGTCCTTACGTAGAAGATTATCCCTTGTTGGCAGGTACCAGGACAAAGGTAAACAACAAATCTAGATGCTTCCTCACTACCAGGATAGATTCTCATTACCCATGTGCAAAATTTTGTATATAAGATTTCAGGGGTATCAAGTTTCAGAGATTTCACCCACATTCAGAATCAACATAAGTGTGACACCCCTGAAAGCCATAGTGTCTCTGGCTTGGTATCCACAAGCTAACTCTTCTGGTATTTTCTACCTAGGATGGTTGAGCCTCAGCCTTCGAGAGCTCCTCTGGCTCTGTCTTCTGCAGCCAATATTGCCGTACCAGTGGCCTTTTCAGAGGCACTGTCTCAGCAGTGTTAGTGAGCCTGCGTTGTCACACGGAGACTGAGTATCCTTGGAGAAGCTGTTACTAGGGGTCCTTTTTCTACATGTTTATAGACATCTTCTCAGCCACTCACATGACCATTTCATCCACTTTATTAAAAATCTATTGAAATGTCTCCACTTCGAGGGCTCATCGGTAAACATGTTATGTATAATCATGTCTGGTCTCTGTCTTCTCTATCTCTGGCACCCAATTTGTTTCTTTTTCTTTGAGTCATTGTCTGTTCCTCTTCTTGGAATATGAGCTCAAAGCTCACCTTGTCCTATTTGCTACTACATTTCCAAAACCTTGAATTTATACATTTTAATACCTGAACAAATAAAGATAATGTGTTTCTAATGGGTGTTCTATGTTTTACTGATCTGCTAGTTTTGCTTCTAGTTAAGCTAATGGAGATTTCTCATTTGTGTTAGGGTTAGGGTTAGAATTCAATGATATCTCACCGAGTTTATTTTCTCTTACAGGAATGCTATTGATTTTTGAGTGTTAATTTTGTATCCTGCTGTGCTACTAAATAAATTCTACAAGTATTTTATTAATTCTAATTATTAATTCTAGACAACTGCTGGTGGAGATTTTGGCTATGGAGAGCATCATGTCATCAGTAAATAATAGTTTAACTTCTTTTCTGTCCATATTCCTTTTATTTCTTTCTCTTGTCTAATTGCTTAGGCTGATGTTTCCAGAACTATATTGAACTGACATAGCAATAGACATTCTTGTCCTTTTTCTGATTTTAAGGTGCAAGCTTTTTGGTTTTTGCCATTTAGAAAGGTGTCAGCTATTATGGCAAAGGTGTTTGCCATAGATAGCTTTTTTTTCAGATTGAGATAAAGACCATCTCTTTCAATTTTTTGTAGGATTTTTTCATAAATGGATGTTTAACTTTGTGAAATGCTTTTTTTCTTGTATTTATATACAAACAAGTACCACTCTCCTGTAAAGAAGGATGAACCTGAGTCATTTTTAAGTAAATGGTTGCACCT
>NW_004524582.1:25797544-25799332 GCF_000260255.1 Octodon degus
TTTTTTTTCTTTATGTGTCTTTGAATAACAGTAAAATTTTACTTTTTTCTTAACTTTCTCAGTTTCATTTCTCAGCACAAAGCTGCCCATAATATGTTGCAAACTTTCTGCATCAAACTATAATCATACGTTTTGCTTTGTTAGGAAGTCTGCAGGGCTTTATATCTGAATGTAAAGTCTGCAGCTATTGTTATACTTCCCTGTGAAACAGTGTTGCTTTAAATCCTGTCTTGGGTTTTTCTGTGGCTTTCTGTGTTTCTTGTAGTCACATTTTCAGTATGCGCGATGTATTTCTTTGTTAACTGTGCACATACCGCTCAGTAACACAGAATTGCGTTCCAATGATTGTTGCTTTCACTGTGACCTTGATAGATCAGATTTTACATAACAAGAAGAATCAGGACACAGAGTGCCCCGGGATACAGTCTCGCTGCTTCTGCAATACCTGCGTCTGGAGCACAAATGGCACACAACCCTCCTGCCGCTTCGAACCGGCTCAGCTTTCCCACCCTCATTCCTAGGGGGCCGCTGAGCGCCCCGTCCCACTACAGTGGCCCCTCTGCTATTATTTCAGAGCATAGCAGCATGGAAAGGGGCTCACAGCAGCCCTTGCATCCTGGCCTTCTGCTCTGCGTCACACAGCGCAGCGTCAGACCTCCCTTCCCTTTAAGAGTTTCACTGCTTTTTCTCCCTGAAATGCCCCTGCTTTCGACAAACTCAACTTTCTTGCTTTCATTTCTGATTGTTCTTTTATCAGTTATCACCTCGTCATACCTTACATGGTCTGTAGCTCATTTATTGGGCTCTTTTCATACCTCAGATTATGAGACGCACAAGAGAAGGGCTTTTGTGTGAGTGTTTGTGGTCTGAGGTGCTGCTGTGTCCGGTCCACTTAGAACATTTGGCAAAAATACGCGCTCAGTATTTCCAGTACACGCGAACACAAGCTTCCTCCGCAGTGTAACCAAACTCTCACTAGACTAAAACTCTTCTTCCTCTGAGAATCTTCCATCCATACACTCCTCTGCATCCTAACCTTAAATATTGCTGTGAGTCATTTTAAATCTAGCAGGATTTTTTTTAGGTGAATGATTTAAACATTTTGTCTTAAACCTAAATGTTTTCTTAATCCTTGAAAAATTAAAAAAAAAAAAAAAGTTTGCCTAGTGCGTATTCGCTTTCAAAACGACTTGGGCCATATTATCCTTCTTCATTGATTCTATTTTATTGATTCTTAAGTCCATGAAATTATTTGAGAAACTGTACCTTTAAAAACATACTTATCCAATTTATAGCTAACTTGAAATTAGCTGTTGTGTGCATCTGAAGTTCTTTGTTCTCTTTTCCATATCTCCTAGCTACTATAAGTAAATTTCTCAACATCTTATTCACTTCCCTGTTGTGTCTTATTTCAATCTTTTTTGCCTTGTTATATTTTGGATAGTTTCTTTTTCTGTTTATCTCACATCCAGTGCAGATAGCTCTTTTAGGTGCCGGTTTCCCTTTTTCCTTCTACCTCTTCCATGTTTTTGGCCAGCTTGTGTCTCATCCTTTGGTTAACTGGATGTATCCTACTTGTATATTTTTACAATGATATTTTACAAATTTTGTTTATGGCTTTGTGTTTGTCAAGACTTCACATCTGGTCTGTGACACTTTTCTGGTGGAACTTGTTCATCTTTCACATCGTCCAATCCTTTTCTTATTTCTATAACCATGTTTGTTTGTTTTTGTACTTTGTTCAGGGTCTCACTGTGCAGCTAGAACTTCTGGTGATCCTCCTGCTTT
>NW_004524582.1:25804713-25820296 GCF_000260255.1 Octodon degus
CCATCTTTTAAAACAAACATCTTTGATTTTTATTGCCTTTGATACATCATTGTCATCTATTGTCAACCAATTTTATAGGTGTTGTTATATAATTTAAAGATAACTTTAGAATTTGTGTGGTTTTATTATATCAAGTGATGTCTCAGAAGTCATCTGATGCATCAGTTTGTACAGGAAGAAGAAAATGGCACTAGACCTGGGCACTAGAAAAGCAACACGGGTCAGGGAGAAGGAGGACCATCTTAGGGAGGGGGGCGGAGAAGTAGTCTGTAGAGATGTGCGTGCACCTCCCGATGAACAAGAGCAGCGCCTGCTGAGATGGGAAACTGAGCAGGGGGAGATTTGGGGAGAAGAACATGAGCTGCAAACGGCACGGTTGTTTCCGTTAGGCATTTGTGAGCTCTGCTGGTGGAAAACTGTACAGAACAGACAGGGCACGTGGGGTTTGTGTACACATCGGTGTACCACCGTGGCACACAGAAAGGTACACTTCAGGTGCTCACCGGCAAATGTGCAACTTGAGACTGCGATATTAAGGGAAATAAGTCAGACACACAAACGACTACATGGCTTCTCTTACATGGGGAGCTCAGAACATGGCAAGAGAGAAGACAGATAAATAGGAAGCAGGGAGGTTTTTTTTTTTTTTTTTAGACAGATGGGAGAATAAGAGACAGAGGATGGGCAAGGAATGGGAGGACAGAGGGTGATATGAAGAATGAAAGGGAAAATGATGAAAAGTGAAAGTAGAACTTTTGCAAAAGGGAAGGAGAACACGAGCTGAAAGCAGGGGCAGGTGGTTAGCAAATAGCACTGAGGTGCAGCGTGGACAAGAACTGCAGCCCGCCACAAATGCAGTCATCAGGAGATGCTACCACGTCCCGCTAAGGAAGAACGATGAAGGTCATGAGGGCGATGCGCTGGGAACTGGGAAGACAACACTTCCGGTGACAGTGAAAGAGGAATTTAGAGACAAGAGGGGCATCAGTAGAAGGCCAGCAGCTGGGGCGCTTCGAACAGAGCCCCCTGTGGCTTCCAGGAGGCAAGATTAAGAGCGGAGCAAGGGGAGCTTGCTTATCTGCAGGACGCGCTTGAGTTGGGCAACACTGGTGGCGTCATCTTATAGAGTATTTTGTTCCTACGCGAAATTCCTGTAGCTAATTATTGATTAAGGCAACATACTTATTAAATATGTTCTGTGCACTGTGCTGGGCCTGGGAAAATAATGAAAAATAAATGTAAACTACAAATACGATTTTTTTAAATAAAAAGAATAAATGATCTATTTTTTTTTCCTCATGCTTCTTTCTTGGCAAAGAATATGGGATACAAATGTGAATGCTTGCAAACCTAACTCATCAATTAAGCAAACTCATTAGAGAATCGGTGGTGTTCCTAACATTTGTTCAGGTACTATGACTAAACTAGTAGAAAACACAGACAAAAACCTTGACCCTCATGGAAGTTCACATAAAATTAGATTGTTTCTTTTTCTGGCGAAGGCTATGACTAGACATACACATGAGCATAGAATAATTCATTTTGGGGTAAAATTTTGAGAGACCAAAAACCATGCATATTCATTAATAGATTAAGAATCACTGTTAAGCTGGAGCGACAGCTCAGTGGTCTAAGCCCCTGCCTGGCAAGTGTAAGGACCCAGGTTGGATTCCTGGTATCGCCTGCTACGCTGGCCCTATGCCAACCTGGACACCAAAACTGGGTGTGGTGGTAGATGCCTGTAATCCCAGCGTTGGAGAGGCTGAAAATGGAGGATCATTACAAGTTCAAGCTGTGTAGTGAAACCCTGGATCAAATTAATAAATAATAAATAAAAAAGAATCATTGTGCTATATTGAACTGAATTATTATTGTTGTTGTTATGATTATCATTACTACTTTGAGTGCATTTCGTACAGGGTCTACAGGTTCTCACTACACAGATCAGACTCATAGTGATCCTCTTGTTCAGCCTGCCAAGCACTGGGATTGCAGGCCTCTGCCACCATGCCCAGTCCCCTGTCCCTGGAGCAGAGCCAGCATGGCATGTTGGCGATCGAACCCTGGTCGCTGTGTCTGCCTAAGCAGGTGCTTTAATCCACTGAGCTATCTGGCCAGCCTTTAAATAATTTTTGAAATATATTGGAGGAATCACTCTTCAGTATATAAAATTTGGTAAAGACTTACCATCACTCATTTATGATTATTTTCATAACTGAAGATTCAATCCAGGTTCTCAGTACTGAGCTACAACCCCAAACCCCCCTCCCCCATCTCTCTCCTCTCTCTCCCTCTTTGAACAGGGTCTCTCTTTTCTAGAGTGGACCTGAACTTGTAACTCCCTGCCTCAGCTTCCCCAAATGTGATATTGCAGGCACAGCTCACTGCTCCTAGCTCTGATCTTACAGTTAAGGCAATTGAAACCCCAAACGTAAAGCAGTTGGTCCAGTCGCAGTGGAGGGCGCTCTCCTGTGGCCCAGGTCTGGAGCCCTCTGCATCGTGCTCCGCTGCCCATGAAGTCATTGCCCAGCTGAGTTTCCAGGGTCATGGCTTAGCTGCAATAAGCAAGAGGTGCTCTGGTAGTGTTCAGTCCTTTGTCCAGCTGTTTTTGTCCAAGGAGAGCAGCATTCTCTTCCTTTAATTTCTTTTTCCCTTAAAGTAATAAAACTATTTAGTACTCCAAACAGTGAAAATGTGTAAAGATGCAAAAACCCGGAAGAGTAGTTTACTGCTTCATTCTAGCTGGCGATCTATGAACTTTCAGAGGTGCCTGCAGGTGCTATGTGATGTTGAGATTCAGCAGTCTCTGATGAGCTTGGGCAGTATGCACAGCTCTGAAGGACCCTCCACAGAGTCAGACCCTGAACCTCAGCTCACAGCAGCCACTTGTGATGGCCTCTTCTAACATCGGAGAGGTACTGACCTCTATAAAGGCTCAGAGACCTTGTTATGTAGACATAAAGCAAGAACTCTGGAGAAAGAGAGTCAGAGAGACAGAGACAGAGAGAGATACACAGAAAGAGACACAGAGACAGAGAGAGACACAGAGACCGAGAGAATAGTCCTGTTGGTGTTCCATGTAAATGGCCTGCTGGCAGGCCTTTCTGTAGGAAGCACACTTGTGGCTGGTTAGGGAGGACAGATGCTTGCCAAGCTGCAGCAGACAGGCATCTTCTCAGGACATTTGCCTGGACTCTGAACAGGTATTAACTATTTCTAGACATTTCCCCCAAAGAGTACAATCCTAGAACTGAGTGGCAGCCCATCCAGCAAAATCTTTTGCTTATATTTTAGGAAACTAAGACCAGAAAGCTACTTTCTCCCCTCTTCTTTGTGTTTTTGAGACAGTACTATACTCTAATTCTAAGCTGACCTTGAGATCACTGTGAAGCCCAAGCTGGCCCTGAATTCCCAGGGATCTTTCTGCTTCAGCCTCCACATAGCAAGATGATAGGTGTGGGGCCAGTGAGACAGCTCAGTGGACAAAGCACCTGCTTAGGCAAGAGCAGGGACTGGGCTCGATCCCCCGTACTCCAAGCAGAGCTGGCCCTGCCCCCAGCACACTGGCACCAAGACAGGGTGTGGTGGCGCTCGCCTGAAATGCCAGTACTGGGGAGGCTGAAAACAGGAGGATCACTATGAGTCTGAGCTGTGTGGTGAGACTCTGTGCGAAGTACTTAAAAAAGAATTACAAGTGCATGTCACCACATGGGCAGTGTGTGTGCCACTACTTCCTGTGTAGAGTTCATGAGGTAGACTTTAAATTATAACCTAAACTGACAAAGAGAGGAAACCGCTGGTGGATTATAGAGTTTAATTTCTTTTAATATTCTTTATATTTTTAGAAACTATTTCTCTATTTTTTAAAAGATATAGTCCTTCAAAATGTAGGCTGGACAACTATTGATTTAGTAAGAGACAGCAAGAAAGAAGAAATACAAGGCAGTGTGTTTGGGGGGCATACGGTCAGTCCTTTCTGCTGCCCCTTATTCCACCATTTCAGCTCAAATCCTTTCATTCTAAATCCAAAAGCTCACAAATTCCTATTTTATTCTCCTAAGTAATTTGAAATGTCAGGGTAGCCCTTTTGAACAATTTTACTTGCTTGTTATATCTGGTAATCTGAGCAACTATTTTGAAGATAATAGCATGCAATGTAACAACCATTTTTGAATTCTTGTCATCTCAGTTTTTGAAATTCTGTATTGTTACTAATGTTTTTCTATTATACTTTATTCTCTTTAAAATCAAACAGAAATGTTTAGCTAATAAATTCACATGATACTTTTAGTACCTCAGTGATAGTGCCCAATTAGGAACTGATGTAAGATGTTACAAGTCTAGTGTACTGAAGAAAGCCAAAATGTATTTGAAAGAGATATACAATAATTTCCTGATAAAACCTGTTGCAATGGGAAGGATACTTCCAATCAGTATAGTCTATTAATTCCCTCCTTGCCCATTATAAACATTAGGTGAACCGTATTTGTTCACTTTATGCTGTAAGTGAGCAATTATAATAATCTATCTCTATGTACTATATGTTTATATTTATGTAATTCACAATAAGGTCAAAGAGGAAATTTATAACACACAGAAAGATTAAGGTAAGCTATGTTTTATGACTTATAAAATTATTTGTGATATGCGGTAGTTTTTCGCTGTGTAGGGAGAAAAATAAGTTTAAGGCTAGTGAGACAATCAGGTAAATACTTAAGCATGATTTTAAGCACAAATGTGAAACATTTCCAAAATTGCATCTGGTAAGTTAAAAATTCAGGAGTCTTTCCAAGCGGTGACATTGATGACCTCAAAGATAAAGAAATGGCTCTGGGCCACAGCTGGAAGAGGCATTGCCTTGTCTGTAACTTGTGTGTCATTCTTCTGATGTGAGAACACAACTTGTTTCTCACTCTTAAGGACATGATGGACCCACAAGTCTTGAAAACAGAGGCCTAGTTCCACTAGCAGGCGCACAGAGTACATTAGGATATTGTGGCACCTGGGCCTTGCAGCTGCTCCTGCAGGGCAGAGCTACCTGTTGGGGCTGCCCAGGTCACAGTGTGGAGCATGCTGCTTCCCTCTGCCTTCAGAGTTTCCAAACCTCCACAGCGCATATTCAGAATGAGGAATGAAGACACATCCCCAAAGCCTGTGCCACCTAAACTAGGACTTGGAACTTTAATCTGTGACCAAATACAGTTTTAACGCTTTACTTTGAGAATCTAGAAAGACATAGTTCTTAATTGTGGTTCCATAGTAGAACCACGTAGGAGAATTTGTTTTCTTAAAATCCCAAACCAGTCAGGGTCAAGCACTGATTTATAATCCCAGTACTCTAGGAAGCCGAAGCAGGAGGCACTACATTTCGAGCAACTTGGAGACTTAAGGAGCACTTCTCTCAAAATAAGATTTAGAAATGGTCTAAGGGATAGACTCATTGAAGCAATTCACAGTAACACTCAATTACTGCCCTGGTTTCATTTCACAGCAATGCATAAATAAATAAATAAATAAATAAATAAATAAATAAATAAAATAAAGTTCCCAGAACTTAGGAAAGGATCCTGGTCAAGTTGGTCAAGTGTCCGTTACAATCTTCAGCAACAAGGGATAAAGGATTGTAAACCCATGTACATGATAACCTTTCCCCAAAGGCAGAAAATCAAACAAAGGCCTGGAGCCAAAGTCCTGTTACACAGAAATTAACATATATTTACACCCGGCGTAACACCTCTGGGTGTCCTCCTCCAGGAACTGCGGAATTGAGCATTTCCAAATTGAGTTTTGGAAATTACAGGTTCAAGCTCTGGGATAGTGTCTGAATCAAGGACTAGGTCAACACCAACAATTTATGCTGTGCTTAGTTAAGTAAAGGCCTTGTTTGTAGAAGGAACCTTGAAGAAACCCTGCCTGGAAGGCACCTATCCTTTTGCTGCGCTCGCGGCCACTTTGCAAGGTAGTGCCTGACAGAACCCAGGCAGCTGGAGCAAAGAACGGCTGCTCCTCTGCACTCGCGCCTGGCTGCTCCTCCTGATTCCTGTCCTTGCTACCGCAGGGCTTCCAGGCCTGCCTTAGAGTCTGCCCCGCTCTCCGGTAGCCTCCGTGTCTCATGGAAGCTCACTGGAGACCACGAAGTTCTGGCCAAAACACAGGCCGATTGAATGAGACGCTACATTTTCACATTAGAGATTTTGACATGCCTTGGAGTCAGCTGCAAAATCTGGCTTTAAAATAAAATCATAGGACACTTTAAAGTAAAGGCCAGAGCCCAAGCAAAAGCAATTAAATTGGGATCTGGAGGGTGTTACATGGGCGCTGGCATTTTCAGAAACTTCTTACCTGAATGTCGAGCCAGCACTGAACCTATTTTGGACAGAGACGCAACTTACTGTCTCAAAATTTTGATTTTCCAGCCACAAAGTCAGCAGCTTGATTTTCAGGCAAATGATTGTAGTCTCTTTGTAATTTTCATCCCTTAAAAAATAAGCACGAGAACCAGGTGCTTCCCATTGCTTCTGTTCGATAATAATGGGCTTTACACATCCTGTCAGCAACCCCATGGTTTACTTAAGAAAAATCACAAGCCCAGACTCAGACACTGGGTGGAAAGTCTCCCCCAGGGTCCTCCTGGTTCTCACGCCAGTTAGAGTAGTGAGCCCAGGTTGAACTCGTGGTCCCTCAATTGTTGGCTCCGGCATGACTCACTGACTCACTGCTCCTCGATGTTTCTCTCTCACCTCTGTCTGAGCGCAGCCATTTATTCTGTAGTTTGTTTTTTTAATAGTCCCAATGGACAGGAACTTTTTAAAATTAATTTTATTGAGATATAAATAGCAATGAGACAGTTTCCAAACCGATCAGTAGGATAGTTTCAATAATTAATACATTGCATATTGATGTCATTGTAGTGGTTATTCATAGTACAAGATGCAGACATGATATCCTGTCCAAACACTTTTTGTACAAATCTTTCTTCTCATTGAATTAAGAGAAAGTAGCTGTATATCTATCCTAATTATTTTGTATATACAGATACAAAATGGTACTTGATTTGTATCACCTTTTTTGTTTAGTTTTGTTAGAGATGGGTTTTCGATTGCCATTTAAATATTGTAGGTGTGTGTATTCAGAAAACTACTTTTCCTGCTATATAGGTCTTGCTTTATCTTGGTCTTAACCATCCAGCAGGAAAGTATAAACAAAATATAAAAAGGAAAGCGATATTAATACACTGAGCTGTAAAGGGTTCAAATCAACAACTTCTGATGTGGACACAAGCTATCCTGTGGATAACCCACTACTATTATGTAGAGGCATCTTGAAACCTGTATTCTTCCTGAGTAGGGCTAGCATATGCATGGTGCTAATGGGTATGACGTCAACACTGAGCAAGAGGACAGGATGCAGGACACGGTATCGCAAACCACCCTACGTTTGCATTCTTCAGCAGTCCCCTGTCTTTCGGCAGAAGACAAATACAACCGGAGGAGAGTCTACTCGTGGAATCCGGCCTAAGAGTTTTAGATATATGCTTTTTCTGACTTAGCTGCTGAAAGTTAAACGTGGAAAGACCACCCATAAGTTTTGGGCTTCTGACTTCACACTAAAAAAAAAAAAAGCCTGGAAAAGATACTGGCAATGAAATTGCAAAGCCTTTCTTCATCCGTGAGTCTTCAGGAAACCCAGAGCGAGTCACCTCACTGCTCAGAACCTAATGTCCTTGTGCATCATACAGATAAAGATTTTTATCCATGTAGTCACCCTGAAAATTAAATGCTGGTCATGTGTCATTTTCCTGATTTATAATGTCTCAATAAATGTAAGAGTAGTGTGGCTATTTAGTAAATAAGGAATAGTGTACAGTCATAAAATATAATATTAAAATTTTAAATATGAAAAATATTTCATCATTTATTAATAACACATACATGAGAACGCAAAGTGTTGTAGCATGTATTTGGATGTAGTCTGAGTTATTTGTTAACTCTAATTTAATTGTTACTATTATATTTTTTCCATTGACTTTCAATCAATTTCATTGTTTTCCAAATTGTGCAGTTTAGAATTAGATTTCTTTTTGAAACTACGAGCTGTGAACAAAGCATTCTTTTCTGAGCAGCGTGGGAGTGTATATAGATCTGTCTGGCTCCGGGGAGGCTTGGAGTGATTTGCACCGTGTGCATCACATGCACGGCCAACTCTCTGGCAAGTGCCAGTGGCTAATAGCTGTCTTTTCTTCCATCTCTTTACAACTCGTTCCGATTTTAACCAGTTTTAGTGTGCTTTGTGTTGCACTCAAGACTCTTATATGGATGACTGATTTTAATATGTTCTTTTGGACGTAAAGACCAACTCGGCATCTTAGAAATAAGAATGTACTGTGGGTCATCCGGTGTCTGACCCTAGACTAAGCAACGGCACAAAGGCCAAAAGGAGGCCAAAATCTTCATTTTCTCCCTGCAAATCTCGTTCCAGCTATGTTCTCTGGTGTGAGAGCTTGATTTCCTTGCCAAATTAAAGCTACTTGACAAACCTAGCTGGCAACTCTCCCTCCAGGATGAGCAGAGTTCAGGAGTGAATTCTATGATGACGTCCAGACTTGTTTATAACCAACAGCGATTTAAAAGAAACCCAGCTGCAGGATTTACAACACAATAATGTTTAGCCTTTTCCAATAGTTTCGCATCCCTTATCCCATCTCTAATTCTTCACTCTTCTCCCAAGACTATTAATGGAACTAATTAGTTCCTATAGGCTGTTATGTCCCACTAGCCAACAACTTGCGAAAGTCAATTGCTTAAAATAATAAGCAAATTTCTGCCCATAGGATATCTCGTGCTCCCTGAAATTCCAGGTGAGTTAACAGTTAGACACTTATGTGTATTATAATTGCCATTTGTCAATACACGGCTTTCAAGTGAGCCATGAGACTGCTAAATTATCATTTGCTGCTGTAAAGACAAAGTTGTCATAGATGGAAACTGTGTAAGCAGGGTCTGTGGAGTGGTGTTGAAGGTCTTGGTTTATGGTCTCAGCTTGGTTGTTCTATGCCTCAGATGGTCTTGTGTAATATGGGAGCATTTGCCTTGCAGCCAATGAGATAATGCACTGTAAGCCCTTGAAAAAAGTGCATATTGCTAAAGAAGTCATTCAATTAAGTGATTGAAATAGGCCTTATGAGGGAGCATTATGTTGACCTTTTTCTTTTTATATCAGCATGACTAGGCTATAGTCCCCAGGTATTCAGTCAACCTGTAACGTGAACATGTTTTCAAGGCATGTTTTGCAGATATTATTATGCTCAATAATAAGTAAATTTTAAGTAAATCTTGTCTTTGCTTGTTTGGAAACACATGGTTTATCTATTGAAATGTGCTAAAAGCAGCTCTGAGTCTTACTGAAGAAGAAGAAATTACACTATGGAAGGCACCTTCAGTTTGTAGCACGGTGTTGTAAGTTCCTTGCTGAAAGTTTTTATATGGATGTCAGATGTATATAGACATCCCAACAAGGTAATTATTTCCAAGGAGTGTGTGTGTGTGTGTGTGTGTGTGTGTGTGTGTGTGTCCAGTAATCAATATATATCCTCCTTGTTCTGTTTATCTTGCTGAGTCCCGACTGGTGCATAAAGTTATACACTATAACACATTATGAAGTAGTGTAAAACATTTCAGTGATCCTATTGTAAAACTCTAAAAATCAGAGCCTTTTCACAGCACATAGAGATTTTATAGATTTCCTAAACCATCGAGAATATGGTTATCAGCACAAAGATCATCATGACTAAATTCCTACCTAAAACAGTTCCGAATACAATGAAATCAGACATCTGGTCAAAACAAGTAAGAGACAAAGAACTGCTTCCATAAAGTGGGGGGAGGGAAAAGAAAAGTGATATTTTGAACATTTATTATTTCTTATGAACTTGAGTAGGGCAGTTTAGCTACCTGATCCCATTTTTAGACACTACCACCTCACTGCTGTCCAAGCAACAGTTTGGAACAGAGAAAACTGAAAACAGGGTAATTTGTGGCATTTCCATATTCCACAAGAGGACATGGGACAGACGCCTGAATCTTTAGGTCTCTCTGAGCCAACATGTACAGTGGAGACTCCGAGACAGATATTCCATTCATTTGTCCCCATCCTTTCTCATGGAGGAAGCTTCTTCATTTCTTCTGTCTTCCTGAAGCCTTCTAGGAAGCCAACATAAAAAACAATTTCTTCACAAAATGTTGCCACTCCCACCCTTCAATAACTTTTCTATTTTTTGCTGTGCCAGGGTCTTTTGCATTCTGAACTGTTTGCCTAGATGGCTATCATTGGAATGCCAAGTCATCTTTGTGTACAAAAGCCTTAGTATGTACAGAGAAATGGAATTAGATTAGATTTTTACCTGATTTTCTTAACTCTGAGATTAAAATAATCTCTGCTATATTGTTCGCAACATAGAATAAGTGATTTTCACATATATATGTACACACATTTGTGTGTGTGTGTGTGTGTGTTTGAGTGAGTGTGTGTGTGAGATCTGTGACAAAGAGGGTTTCGTTGACCTTTAAATCACTTTCCATGTCTAATATCCACTCGCTTCAATGCGCATCTCCTTTGGACTTATTATGTGGCAAGAGCTCACCTTGCCCTTTGCAGGCCATGGCCAACTACGGAAGAATGAGGAGATAATGAGGAAGGTGTAAACAGGGATTATGCACATAGTTTACACATATACCTGTGCATGCATATACATGTATATATGTGTATACTTGGACATGTGTATATTTACACGTTTATGCATATGTGTATATGTGTACATTTTATCTCTCTATCTGATCTATGCATGCAGTCAATTAGCTTAGTGCTGCACATGTGAGTGGACTCCAGGCAAAATGAACTGTCTTTTCCTTCTTGCTCTTGTCATCCTTCTCTCTTGTGTGCTACTTTGCGGGCTCTGACTCTGTCAATTTGATCTGGCACATCGGTGTCTACTTGAACCCAGGAAGAAGTCTTGCCTGTCTGAAGAACGATGGTGGCACTCTTCTCCAAGCCCCGCGCTCTGTCTCGCTCTTGCACTCTTCGTCATCTTGTGGAGAAGGATTCACTGTCCTCCGCATTTCTGCTGCCCCAAACCTGTGTTTGCATTTATGCCTAGATTCTCTCAGCTGCTGTCAGAAACAAAAGCTTTGTAGTCAAACACAAAGAAAACAAACACTCTACGTGCTCTATCAATCTTCCTGTCTCCTCACATGGTGAGATTTACAACAGCAGAAGTCAGTAAGGAAGGAAGCCTGGGAAGGAAGACAGAGCCTGGTTTCTGCACTAGAGAAAATGATTTCAGGGCAAATGGCCTGTCAGCTCTGCATGTGCATCAGGCATCCTTGTTATTACTCTGGGTTTTTTCTCCATATAATAATATAATAGCATATATCGCTGGGAGAGCCACTTGACTTCTCAAATTACTTTTCTTGGAATAGTAGATACTTAAGTAAACACTATTACCAGTGTACTCTCCAGCAAAAGAAAAGTCTACTTAATAAAAAATATTGTCATCCTTTGTTTAGTTATTTATTTATTTTTGCGTATTTGGTACAGGGTCTAGAGGATCTCACTATGTAGATTGCATTTATAATGATTGTCCTAGTTTTAGCCTCCCAAGTGATGGGATTACAGGTGCGGGCCACCACGCCTAGTCTCGATTATCATTTTAGAATGCCCCGGGGGCAGGCCTGGGTTGGCATGTTGGGGATTGAACCCAGACCGCTGTGCTCTGACTAAGCAGGTGTTTTAGTTCACTGAGCTATCCGGTGGGCCCCGTTATCATTTAATTTTGGATAGCATAGTGTGTAAAATAATAATTGATAATAAGTATTGTCATTTGCCATTAGAAATAAGGAGACATGTAAGTAATAGGAGATACTAGGAGTTGTACATATCAATGTGAAACAATTGTAGTATTTGAGACAATTATTTGTATTATCATCATTCAAAGAGTTTCACTTTTTATTTTTTTATACTGTTAACTGTTTGATGAGGTGGAATCCAATTAAGATTTTGGTATGGTGACCATGGTTCAAATCGTCACATCTAGACGCAAACCCTGGAGCTCATCATCTGCTACTGTAGTCTGCGAGACTCACTGGTTTGGGAGAGAAAAACGTTTCACAGAACTACACTTGGTGTCCTGCCTTGGTGCTGTGCACAGGGATCATGTCCCCCTGGGCAGTGGCTAGGGAGGAGATGGGCAGAGCTATTCTCACCTAATTCAGATTTGTAACTTGACTGGGAGAAAGCCAGACTCCCCCCAAGCAAGCCTGGTTGACGCTGAAGCTCTGAAGTTGGTGCTGGATGGACACAGGCTGCACACAGCAGGTAGGCTTTCCCAGGCCTTCCCAGGGCCCCAAGGTGCCTCAGGTCCTTCCTCCTCCCTCCTGCATTAGGGGATGCCCTCAGATGTGCTTACGAGAAACGGAGAGTCACAACTTGTCCATTTGAACTGTCTCGGCATAGTCTTGGAAGAGGCTAGATTAGCAGGATAAATATGAAATACACATGGCCACGTGTACACGCCGAATTCATAGAAATACTTATGGAAGTACACGTGAGTGAGTTTGGGGCAATTATTAGATTATGAATATTGAAATAGCAAATCTAATGCAATGGTAAATCTCAACAGTCAAACTGATTGACTTAAAAGATACTAAGCAGATGAATAACACACACTTTTAGGTATGACTGGATGGGTCAAAGGGTATAACACTGGCAATGACGTCTTGCCCTGGCCCCCCTCTTCAAGCTCTTCCCAGTGATCTGCCTCTGTACAGCACAGAAGTAAACAGCTTTGGTCCATGCCCTCTCCTACCACCTCTCCTGCCCACTCTCCTATCCCCTCTCCTACCCCCCACTCCTACCCCCTCTCCTATCCCCTTTCCTATCCTGAACTCCCACCCCCACTCCTGCCCCCTCTCCTATCCCCCACTCCTGCCCCCTCTCCTACCCTCTCTCCTACGCCCTCTCCTATCCTCTCTCCTACACCCTCTCCTATCTCCTCTCCTACCCTCTCTCCTATTCCCTCTGCTATCCCCTCTCCTATCCCCACTCCTGCTCCCCACTCCCACCCCCACTCCTGCCCCCTCTCCTACACCCTCTCCTATCCCCTCTCCTATGCCCTCCCTACCCTCTCTCCTACTCCCTCTCCTATTCCCCTCTCTGACTCCCTCTCTCAGATGTTCCTGATGCCAACCATGACCTAAATCTTCTGGAACTGCCAGCCAAATGAACTCAGCCTCAGTTAAGTTGTGTATGTCAGATGTCATTGTAGTGAAAAAGTGATCAGTACACCTGTACTGCTGTATGTCATGATGAACATCCCCACCACAGTGAATTAATCGAAGGCATAGCTACTCATACAATTTTGCATTACAGTATATACATATGACATGTGCATATTAAATGCACACGTATAGAGGGAGCATAAGTGACAATTTTTTTTTTTCATTTTTGGTCCATTCTAGTCAGGATTGCAGTGGGTTACCTTTTCTGCATGGTTCTTATGACAGTTTTCACACAATTGTTTTCCCTAGGTGAAAAAGAAATGTGGCTTTTTCTTTTAAATTTTGTTGTTCGATTTTATAAGGGTGCTTTCTTTATTGCCACCATCAACATCAACTTTAAACCGTTTGGGAACTGTCACTCACTGATCCTCTTAACATTTGGCTTACTGTTCCCTTTCTATCAGTCACTCTGTTAACTTTATTGGAGTCTTAACCACAATAGTGATAAAATAATCCTGCACCCCCAACCTCCATTCCTTGACCTTCCAGCTCCAGTGACTGCAGACCCCCTCCTGCTTCACGATGCTCACCTGGTCCTTGTTTTTACTAAATCATTACTGTCCAGCCTTTACCATTCTCTGTACAACCACCTCGCTCTACGTAAGAAACCATGGTTTCTACACACACTTATTTTCTTATTTCACTCAAGTTTATCTCTCATTTTGTCTCTCTTTTAAAATCAGGTAAGGGCTGGGAGATAGCTCAGTGGTCTAAGGGCCTCCCTGGCAAATGCAAGGACCTGTGTTTGATTCCCATTATTGCATGCCACGCTGACCTCGGAACCCCAGGTGCACTGTGCCAGCTCCAAAACTGCACATGGTGGCATGTGTCTGTAATCCCAGTACCGGGGAGGCTGAGACAAGAGGGTCACTACAAGTCCAAGCTGCTTAATGAGACCCTGTACCAGATAAATAAATAAATTTAAAATCATCTCCATTCTTTATGTCCAAACATAATGATAAGCAGGGACCACAAGTAAAATTGCATGATGTTCATAATATAAGTATGACTTTATGTTCCCACTGCTAAGGCTCTGCCTAGCTGCGTGGACACCCAGTATGCACCCATTCTCCCATTACTGCTCGCTAAACCCAGCCTGTCTATACTCCCTGATCCACCGTGCTCAGAAGCACGCTTTCTTTTACCTTCTTAGGTGTTATTATTTTGCATGCATTCCTAAAATAATAAATCATTTTCCCCCATTACTCATCCACGAAGTCCTCTCCCTTGCTCTGTACCTCAGTCAGGCTGGGGAGGTGGCATGGGGTAAAAACAAGCATCCAACCTGGATCCATGCCTTTTTGCTGCCATTCTCATAGCCTAACTGATGCAGGAGCCTAGTCGCCAGTTCTCTATAGTAGCACTTACAGATATCTCAGCAAATCCCTTGACGTTAAGTACACACCTTCCCCTCCCTCCTCGCATTCCACAGAAGGCATTCAAGCTCCTCCGCAGACTAAGGATCCAATATCTAGGTCCTTACAGTAAAGCTCCTTTCTTGCCTGCTGTTTGATGGCCTCTGGGATTCCAGCATGACCAGGTAGTGGCGTACCTTGGAGGCATGAGAAACTTTGTTGAACAAATCTGTCCTCTTCATGCCTAGCTTCTAGGAACTGGGTAATCTATTCTATCAGAGCTCAAACCAGGGGGGAGTCAATCATGTATTTATTTGACATTTTAGTTTCCAGGCTCACATATTCTGCCTAATGGGAACACAATTTTAGTAGCTGTCTTGTATTCTGCCTATGTACACCTCTTATGGTTTGTGTCTAGTTGTCCCCCCAAAACCTCATGTAGTCATGGGGTAGACTTCTAAACTTTCTGATTAATTCATGATCCAGTGCTGGGATTATGCATGTGAGTGCTGCTGGGATTATGGATATAAGTACTATGCCCATCCTGGGGTGGAGAGCGTGCATGCAACACAAGGAAGACAGACTTGCTCTTGGTTGCATTGTTGCTGCTACTCCTCCCATTTGCTCTTGCTGCTGAATTTTTTTTTTGTGTGTGTGTGTATGTGTGACCTGTTCAGCCTACCTTGGGGGGTGGGGCTGGCATGGCATGTCCTGCTGGGGATCAAATGGTGGTCCCTGTGCTTTGCCTAAGCTTGCTTCAGCAGGCTCTTTAGACTACTGAGCTGTCTCTCCAGCCCTTGCTCTTGCTGTTTTGCTGTTTCCTGCAGCCACAAACTGCTGCCCTCTTCCATGTACCACTCTGCCTTGGAGCCAGTTGAGTATGGACTGAAACCTCAA
>NW_004524582.1:25822076-25823914 GCF_000260255.1 Octodon degus
ATGTAACTATATATCTATCCTAACCACTTTGAATACACAGATACAAAATGGACATTCATCTGTATCCCTTTTTTTTGTTAAGTTCCGTTATTTGAATATTGTACGTTTGTTAACTCAGCAAAACATTCAAAAAGAGTCCAGTAGTCCATAATAGTATTGGGTCTTCTGCTTCACTGACATTCTCTCAGGCTTTCAAGGAGAGCACATTGGCCAAGCAATGGCTGTGACTCATCCACATGGCTGACACTGACAAAGAATCTACAATCTGAGGTACAGAATCTCAGGATAAAACTGAGGGGATTTGACTGACCTTATCAGATCCAAAAGCTTCAACTCTTGTTGCATAGGTCCTGCTTTATCTTGGTCTTAACCATCCACCAGGAAAGTACAAAAATGAAGTACAAGAAGTAAAGCCATGCTGTTATTTTGAACTGTAGTGGACTCAGGTCAACAGTTTCTGATATTGCCAGTGAAGCAGAAGACCCATAAAATTTTGAAGAAAGTATTTAATTGTACTTTTGCTTGAAAATTTGTTGAACAAAGCCCAAGATGAGATGGAAGAAGTGGTGTGTGTAAATGAAATACCACTAGAAACAGAAGCATGGCAGGAAGATGCTGATGCAGTGGAGATGGATAAAGGCTCGCGATCGCGATCGGGGGCTTTCCTGGCAGGGCTGGCTGAACAGAAAGCCTGGAGAACTCTTCGCCCAGGGATTTCGCAGCTAGAGTGATGGCACAGCACACTGAGGAGAGCAGAAGGAGGTAATGGAATAGGAAAGCACTCACGACTTCACTTCTTCCACTCTCTAGGGCATCTTGGGCACGCTGCCATCTCTCCATGGCCCTATTCCTTAGCTGTAGAAAAAATAGATCCAAAAGGTTTAGCGGAAACAAAAGAAGACGTTAGCAATGTGCATTCCCCACAGGCTGAGGATTGTCATGCATTCTCCATTCCTGGCCTCCTATTCTTCACAGTAACTTTATAAACTACCACTACACTCTTTTTAACGCTAAGGAAACAGACTCAGAAAAGCGAGGGACATTTCTACGCTTGTGGTTAGTATTAATTAATTTGTGTATTTAATTTGAAAGATATAAACTGTGTACATCTACCATCTCCATGTTTTGAAATATGTGTATATCAAGAAATAGTTTAAACAATAAGCATTGCTATTTGTACCACTATTTTGTGCGTGGTAAAAATGGTTAAAATCTACTCAGCAATTTGCAAGAATGCAATCCATTGCTATTCACCACAGGCACTGTGTTGTACAGTACCTCTCTTGATCTTATTGTAAGTTAGAATGATATTTGCAGGCAGTTTTCTTGGACCCTAAAGCTCACTCTTCTTTCGGACCCTCTGAAGTAAGAAGTTCAGGGTAGGAAGACAGAGTAGAAGAGGATGGCTTACTCAGAGGAAGTACATAGGAAAAGAGAGCCAACAGAACAGAGGAAGACACTGAGGAGAAACATGCTTCCTTATGGACTTTGTATCCTTCTCTCCTGGTTTCTCTTGTCTCCTTCTGTTGAACCTTAGCAACAAGCAAGATGTGCAGCATTCCCATTGTTTAAGAGGCTAGCAAAGATTCCTTAATACCCTCTGAGCACTTAGTTCCACCCACTGTGGTCTGATGATGCATCGCTTCCAGCAACAACTTATTTGATGCCTAGACCAGAGTCCCGTATCAGGTCTGGCTTCCCCAGTATTCCCCACTTGCATTCTGTGCTCCATGGTTGAACCCGCTTTTACCAGGCCTGTCTTTGTGACATTTCCCACACTCCCCTCTCTGCGTGTGCAACACTTTCCTCCAAGCTTTAAATTCTAGATGCTGGTGCAA
>NW_004524582.1:25824649-25829079 GCF_000260255.1 Octodon degus
TGATTGACCTTTTTTTTGAGGAAAAGACCATTGCATCCTAGCAAACTTTTTGGTAACTGCACCATTTTGTTTTGATAGTGCTTTTAGTTATGATTATACTTCTAAAAGTCAAACACACCCACAATTGCAAATAAAGTCACCATCATCATCACTCACATATTATTTTCACCAAGAGCAAAATATAAGCAATGGCTTGGCTGAAGCATATTGATCATATTTCTTTGGAAAATCATGAAACTTCCTCCGAGAGACACTATTTGTCTTAACTGTATTTTTAGCCAAGAATAATGAATAACTGATAAAATGAAATATGGTAGCACATAATTGGCAAATGGAGAGCATTTTGCAGAAATCACTCAAAGTATTTTGAATTTCATTTCTAGTCATGGTTTATTTAACACGAGCTGAGGGCTCAGAGTCATGCACAAAAGATTGATGATCTTTTAAAGTAATTCCTAAGTGTAATATTATGTCTTAAAGAATTATGCCGCTCTCCTTAAGGGTGTTGAGAAAGACGTTAGGAGCCATCAATAGCAATTCAAGGATTAGTAACCATATGCATTTTGTAAATCAAGTAGACAGGGGATTTCCCCACATGCCCCCTAAAGGAATTACATGATATTCAAAGACATTTGCTAAAGTATTTGTGTAACCATAGAGTTTGTTATTGAAAGCAATGAATTTGTGAATGCATCTCTATGTCCTAAGAAGAATACAGTAGAGACCCACAAGGATAGATGGATGGGAGTGTTTTGAACCTGGGTCACGTGGCCTTTTCCATTGATGTTTCCCAAGGCACTGTATGTGCTCCTGAAAGGGTGTTGGGCAGGTTCTTTGCACTGCGTATTGTTGGAAGGCACTGCTGCTGTGCCCAAAACACTTTCTGAGGCCCCCTTGGTCCAGGCGCTGTGTCCAGGAATACTTCAGTCACTGAGAAGATCGAAGAGCCACTGTTTGTTATGTGTCCTGCCTGCCTTTACTGGCACCATGTTTTCTTCCTGTTTCCCTGTCTTATTCTTTTTTCCTCCTTCCTGTTTTTCTTTCTCCTTTCTTTTCTCTGTACTTTCCCTCTTTTTGTTTTTCTGGTATCAAGGAAGTTGAATACAGGGTCACTGTATTGCGCTATATCCCCAGTCCTATTTTTACCATTTTGGGTCAAGATGTCACTGCTTTGCTAAATTGTCCAGACTGAGTTTAAATTGAGATCCTCCTACCTCAGCCTCTCATAGTGCACCTCCACACCCGACTTGCTTCCTTCCTTCTTACCTGTGCGGCCTTTACCTTCTAAACATTGGATATTTAGAGACAGAGAACAGGATCAAAGTCCAGATAATAGTAGTACCTAAGAATGAGGGTGAGAATCAGAGTAGAGAATAAACCCTTATCAAAAGCCACTCACTATGAGTAACTCCTTTAGCCCTTCTGAAAGAGATCATTTTTGGAAAAAAAAATATGAAAAAAATATTTGAGCTTACAAGGATGTTCTTGCATCTGTCATAAAAGGGAAAAGAGTATACTGTCTAGATAAAAGAGTTTGGTCTTGGGAAGAGGAAATAGTTTGGTTTAGTGTTCTGGATTTACATGACTTTAGAGTCCTATTTGCCTTACTTGAGATGTGAAACAATTTGCCTTACTTGAGATGTTATTTTTAACTTTGAAAATTAGAGTAATAATGCCCATTTATCAGGGCCACTGAGGAAGGCCAAATGAGGTATTAAATGCAACTGTAGAGCTTTCAAGGAGGAAAAGAGGGTATTTTAATACCATAGCTGCTAAGATCCAATTACTAAGGTCCAAGCAGATTTTTATTTGTCTCCTTCCAATCTGTTTCCAGAAAATGTGGAGACATCATGCTTGCCTTCCCATGCACTCAATTCATGGTGATGCTTTTCAGTAATGAATTGTACTTAAGCCCTGAAATTATTGCACAGAGGGAGACGTATCATACCTCAAGAGACAGGAGCCTGTGGCCACACCGCTCTCACCTGTGGAGGGGACACAGAGCAGAGGCCTGCGAGGAGCCTTCCTTGAAGGAATGCAAAGTGCAGTGGGAGAAACAAGTCTGAGATGCACAGACATGGACTCTGAAAGGAGGCAGCATAAGGTGAAAACCCATCCAGACAGAGGTCTTGGTCACATGGTCAGGTGGCAGGAGAGCACCAGAGAGGAGAAGACACCAATGCGAAGCCTGAGGTGATCCTGAGGAGGAGACGTTGAAGTGGTAGCAACGATCAGTTGGCTCTGATCCGGTGGCAATGGAAGGGAGAACAGTTAACAGTCATGAGACTGCTAGAAAACACTGGGAGGAGACATATGGAAGGGAGAGGATGTGGGGCACAGCGAAAACTTTCACTAGATTCTCACATCGTTTTGGAAAACTGAGTGGAACCAAGAACGGAAAGAGTGACCGAGCTAGTGTCTTAGTTAATGTCTCACGGCTGAGAAAAAATAATGGATACTCAGAGTTAAGGAGAAAGGGTTATTTAGCTCACAGTTCCTAGAGGTTTCAGTCCACATTTGGCTGACTCCAAGGCGGGGTGGCATGGCAGAGGGGATTCTCAGAGGCGGCAGGCAGAAGACAGTAAGCAGCCAGAGCCTCTTCCTGTCTCTATCTTATCCGGCTCCCTACCCTCAGGGTGAGTAGCACTCACTCCTTTCCCCCTAGCTTCACACTGTGAATCAATCCCGGGGTCACATTCTTGACTTAGAGGCCATAACCTAGATCCAGGAACCTCTGGAAAGCCACCTATGACTGTACGAGGCTTAGACAGGGGAGCATTTGATGGAAACCATAACAGCTGAGAATCTGAGCTTTGTCTGCAGGGCCTAGACATGCTGTTACAGTGTAAAGCCAGGGTACAGCATCACACAAAATGTGCTTCAACCCTGTGTCTCAGATTTATGCAAGTTCTGCCACCACCACAGGAGGTCTTACTCTCCAAAGAGCACCAGCCTACCTGGTTCATGATTGTGCACGTAGCAGTGACATCCCCTCACTCCACTGGGCCAGCTCAAGGCCCTTCCTGGTCTTTTCCTCCCCAAACACAAAATTCCACCCTCATCTCACTTCCACTCTGCTTTCTGGATTATTTTTATGCCAATCACCGAGAATGTGTTGGGCGCCTCATGAGTGTCTCATGCCTTCACTGCTCTGAGATGCCTTCTCAGGGCCTCAGTGATCCCGCTAACCAGTCACTGGTGCCAGCTGGAAGACGTGCGCATGACAGGTGAGTTCTTCATTTGTTGGCTATTGTGTGTATTTCTCCTAATGTTCTGAGAGTGTCTTATCAAGTGGCCCATTTTTAATACCTGTTTGTAAGCATGTTTCACTTAACTTTAATCACAAATAAACGTACTCTCGTAGCCATAATGGATAATCTTGCTAACACGAAAAGCACTGGAAAATCTAATCAGAAATAATTCCTAGATCTTTAATCCCCCTGAAATGTTATATATTCATACTATGGTAGTCTTTAAATCAACCAATATTGTGTTACTGTAATTTTCTGCTGCGTTAGTTTCTTTATTAAAAACTAGCTTAATGAGAAAAAGTTTGATATATAAAAAATGTATCTGCAGGAATACCAGTCGACCTGTGCTCTGTTTGGGTTATTTGTATAGGTGGGGTTTTACCTTATGCATATAGTAGTTTAAAATTGCTAGTCCATCAATGAATGGAGGCCTGGCCTACACGCTGTCTTTGATTCCCTTCAGATCCAGCATGCTACAGTGTGTACTACACTGAGCAGGCTCAAGTATCCCTGTGACTGATAGAATAATATGAAACCTTTTCAAGTTTGGAAGAACATGACAATCTTTTATTTCAACCTAATAGATTATGGATCAATTGACAAACAGAAGCTAGGGACACAATAAAACACATTGTCTGCAGGATTTCTTATACATCTCGGTCAAGTGTGAAGCTTGCCATTGAAATGCAAATAAAAGTTTCTACTACTTCATCTGTGAATTGACTTCTGTTGGCTATGAAAATCCAAACAAAGGTGAGGAGCTTATTGTAGCACTTCAGGAATAGGGGAGGAACACCCCAAGCTTCTGATGAGGCCTCTTGGGCAGGGAGATTGCTCCGTTCTATAGGTGCCTGCCTGGCAAGAAGGAAGTCCTGAGTTTGATCCCCCTGGTACCAAACAAACAAACAAACAAAAACCAAAACAAAAGAAAACAAAGATCCCAAAAAGCTGTTGGCTCACTAGATCTATTTAGGGGAAGCCAAAGGCAGGAACACATACTAATTTTAACTCTGCTATGTATTGTAATCAATGAATACCCAGCTTTCCCACATACCAATATCTCTTTCTACGCTGCAGCAAATAGGAAATTCATGAAATGAAGAACAGAGATGTTTTTAATATGCCTCAGTGGAGTGAAAGGATGGAGGGACAGTCCTATTTTTAGCAAAGAACATAATG
>NW_004524582.1:25829592-25835574 GCF_000260255.1 Octodon degus
ATTTTTTCTAATGGTGTTTGTAAGTAGGATCACAAGTCTGCATCTTGTACAGCAATTAACCACTAAGAAGAATATATACAGTGTATTATTTGTTGAAACTGTACTTTCAATTTGACTTGAAACCGTCTCATTGCTATATGTTTACCAATAAAACTTTGAAAAGAAAAAAAAAATAAAACAAGAGTCAAAAATGTCATTGAGATTGAAGAGTTTTAGAAGATTAAAGTAGTTTCTTCTTCTTTAATCTTTGCTTCATTAAATTTTTATTGTTAAAATTATTTAACAAGTTCAAAAGTATACTCATTGGTTCAGCTTTGAGAAGAGAACTCAGGCATTCTCTGGAGGAGATGCTGGACATATATGCTCCATTACATGTGCATATTGTAATAATAAATCCTTCGTGCCCCATCTGACTCCTTAAAGATAAGAGAGATCAGAACTATCAGGAACTTTTTCTTGCATTTCTTTCTTTGGGATACAATATTGTTCCTTCTTTCCTGCCTAAAATTTTCAAAGAGTCTTTCTCACTCATCCACATTAGTATCTGGCAGCTCCACCTGTGGTATCTTCCCTAACCGCTGAATTAAATATAAATTTGCCTCCCTTGAAACACTGCTTTCTTATTTTTGGCCTGTTGCTCTCCTCATTCCCACTGCTGCATCTTCTAGAATATTCTGTTATGGACTCATTGTACTATATAGCAATTTTAGTTTATCTGACCTTCAAATGGCAAATCTGTGTCTTGCTCCAGGAAATCCCAAAAAATTTTTTGCAGATAAATAAATAATAAATGCTTTGACAGAAATTTGCAGATTCAACTAGTTTGTTTTTACAGATGATTTTCTGAATCCCAGTTTATTAAGATTTGATTCTTGAGACCTGTTTCCTTGAGAAAAATATTTGAATAAAATGACTTGAGAAACTTCTGTACAGGGTTTCAGGATAAATCCTGAGGGGATTTGAATGACCTTGTCAGATACAAAAGTAACATTTCTTGTTATATAGGTCTTGCTTTATCTTGGTCTTAAACATTTAGCAGAAAAGTATAAAAATGAAGTATAAAAAGTAAAGCCATATTAATATGCTGAGCTGTAAAAGACTCAAGTCAACAATTTCTGACATTGCCATTCCTACGGATAAACTACTACTATTATGGACTACTGGACTATATTGGAATATTTTGCTGAATTCATGCACCTTCAATATTTAAATGACAATGGAATACCCATCTTTGACAAAACTAAACAAAAAGGGGGATACAAATGAAGGACCATTCTGTATCTGTATATTCAAAATAAGATAGATATACAGTTTCTTTTTCTTAATTCAATGAATATAAAGATTTGTTCTAATAGTGTTTGTGGAAAGGATATCATGTCTGCAGCTTGTACTATGAATAACCACTAAGAAGACACAATACACAATGCATTAATTATTGAAACTGTCCTATTAATTGGTTTTGAACTGTCTCATTGTTCTTTATTTCCTCAATAAAATTATTTTAAAAAAATGACTTGTGAAAGTTATCCCAAGAGCTGTAGGAAGGGAGTAGAGGCATAATTAGGAAACTGAGTGAGTGTGATTGGTAATCAAGATTTATCAACCTGATTGGATTAAGACACCTTCAGGGGATTAGTAAAGCAAGCACACTTCAGTGTACCTCTGTGTTGATTGTGAAGGCATGACACTGGGTGCTATACATGATCCCAATTCCTAGACAGTCTGATGCCAACTCCTTGCTTCTCGCTATGGACTGAGCAGCACTGGTATGCCATGGCCCACCACCATGAAGCTCCTGCCTTGGAGCTGATTACCCAGGGATTCAGCCTCTGCATCCTGGCTACCAAACGAAACCCCTCCTCTTCAAAGTTGTGGACATTAAGCATTGTTTCCCAGTGAAGAGAAAGATGATGCACACAGAAAATTGGAACAAGGAGTGTGGCCACTGCTGAAACTTCCTGACTGTGTGGTTTAGAAATCTTTAGAAGTGGCTTGGAAGAAAAATCCGGAACGCTGTAGATACAGGGTAGAGAAGCCTCAGAATTTTGTAAGAAGAACCTGATGGGTGACTCTGTTCACAACTTGAATGATTAATATAATGATAGGAACATGGATATGCTCAATTGATAATTATTTAAGGAGTTAGACAAGAGGCAGTGCATACTACATTTTATCAAAAAATGGTCTACATTTTGCCTATGTCCCGAGACACTGTGAGAAGTCAGAGACGCCAAGAACATCTCCTGAGGAGGGTTTCAGGCAATCTGCGTCAGCTGCAGTGACTCTGACAACCGTTCCTGTGGCAGGGCTGCCCCAGCTCCCTGGCATGCTTACCTCACAACCATGTGCCTGGCTCCTGAAGCCACAGAACCTAATATTTGCTCTCCTGAGTTTTGATCTTGATTTGTCATATGTTGTTTTATTCCTCTTTCTTTCCTTTTTTATCTGGGAATGTTTACCCTTTGCCATTTGACCTGGGGATTGTGTAACTTTTTTTGATTTTTTACAAATAGTTAGAGCTAAATTTACCTTAAATTACCTTAAATCTCAGAAGAGTGATTGACTTTAACTTTTTAGCAGTTCTGAGATGATTGGTCAGTTGGGGAAGGGATCACTGGACTCCTGGTTGAGTGTGGGGTAGCTGTGTCAGGTCATGCCAAGTTTTCCACTTGCAATTTTCTTTATTTGAAGATTTAGAATCATTTAAAGAAATATATATGAGTGCTCCACTGACATGAGGTGATCTCTGACTATTAATCATCATACATCAACTTGAGTTTATTAAGAAACATTCTGGTGATTCGTGAAGCATGTTTTTGTATGACTTGGAGTGGGCCCTGGAAGGCTGATCTTGGGCAGCATGTGTGGTCCTGGTCCTCTGTCTCTCTGCCACTTTTCCTGTGCTCTGCTTTCTAGTGCATGACCTAAGCATATCTGCCTGCTGTGAGCATCTTCCATGATAACCATATCTTGTATCAAGCTCATCATGGACTGAGTTCTCTGAAACCTTAATTCAAATTAAGCCTCTTACCATTTGTGCATGGAGCGCTGTGTCCAGTGACAAGATAGCTGGCTGATGCAATGAATAAAGAATGTTTATCTGTTAACCATCATGGATCACTGGAACTCAATATTGCTAGTAATTTCTAAAAAGCTACCAGTAACAAACCTGAGGAGGTAGTTCTGGTAAACATAAAATCAATATAGCCTCCTTTTATACTGTAGATGGACTTTTGATTTTAAAGAGAATAAAAATAATGAAAAAATTAGAAATAACATAGAATTTCAAAAACCAAGATGATAGGAATTCAACAAGGTTTGTTATACTGCATAATGTTGTCTTCAAAGCAGTTGTTCAGATTACCATGTGTAAGCTTGTAAAATTTGTCAAAAATTTTTAAGCATTAGCTATTTCTTTCATTAAACAATACAAATTAGTAGAACAATTATATTAGCCATCGCATGTGTGTGTGTGTGTGTGTGTGTGTGTGTGTGTGTGTGTAAATTTTTCCCTTTCTTCTTTCTTTTATTCTTTCCCTCATTCCAGCTGTTGCTTCTCTTTCAATCAGTTTCTTTCTCTTTCATAGTATGTATTGTACCTTCTGGATTTTCTGTATTCAGTTTCTCACACTGGGGAGCCAATAGGTTGTTTACACATGCGGGCCTGATTTATTTCACGGATGAGCATGGTCTCTAGTTGCATCCACTTTCCTATGAAAGCCTCACATTTATCTCTCTGTACAGCTGAGTCATACCTCACTGTATAATGAACCACAGTCTGTCGCAGATGTACTTTGAAGCAAGCACTAGCCAATGTTCCAAGAAGCAAAGAAATTACAGAGCACCCAGCTCATGATAATCACCTGCTGAGTACTGATTGCACGTTGAACTTTAAGTCCCTACAGAATATGAAGAAAAAAATTTAAAAAAATATTTTAAAACATAGGAATAAACACATTTTTTACACAGAGATTTAGAAATTCAACCATGTACAGCATTGTAGCAAGACAGTTCTGTGACTTTTTTTTTTGTCTCTTGTTTTCATTCATTACTCCCTTTTTCTTTAAAATAAACATTTACTTGAGAGACAATATAGCAGTAATTGGTGTCATGACAGCAGTACGTATTTAGAAGACCAGAATGACAGACATTCCAAGCATGACCCTACCATTACACATCGCTATCTTCAGTGCAGTTGCTTAGTTCACAGGTATCAGCATATATAGTTAGTCAGGGTGAAAATCCTACCAATCAACTGCTAGTTTCAAATACCTGCTGAAGATGCTCAGGATCATTGCCTTAACCATCTTGGGCATATGAATGTATGGCTTTCTCCCTGTCGTGTTTCCTAGCTTTTCTCCTAGCTCTTTCTTCATTGTCTACTTCTCAAGTTCTCACTTTCCTTTTAATTGTGCTATACCTTTCTATTTCTATTTCTTCTTTTGATTTCTTGCACTAGGGAGACTCTACGATATTTACACATGTGGGTCTGGTTTATTTTGTGAAATTACTGGCACCGTCCTGTGTGGAGGATAAACCTGATGCCTTCCTGACATCATGCACATGGTGGGGTTCTTATGTGAAATATTTGTCCATAGGTGGCTGATGGGCCTTGTTCTCGAGGACCATTGGAAGAGCTCAGTGTCTGCTTTGTTGGTGCTAAGAATGACACCAGACACATGGTATTTGTGACACGCTTGGTGAAGGAAGGCATAATGGTGGACCCATGAATGGCCTCTGTTCCTAGCATAATGACTACCCAACTTGTGGGAAGATCACACAGGCACTGCAGACAGTGAGAAGGGAGATGGTGTGACAGCAAATGGCGAAATTCTTCCTGTGTGCATGATTTTGTCAGGGTTTCTCTGAAGGTGGATGCTCTTTCTGAAAGGTGCTGACCTGAAGCTAAAAGATCTATGGACTTTTAGACTCCATTCCGTAAGTCTATCTTCATGGATATTACCAAAGATTTCCTCACTTTTTAGTCTCATTTTCCAGTCCGTTTGAGACAATTGCTTACCACAGTCCACATGTACTTGTGTGGCTTTTAACTATTACCATTTAATCCACTGACATTGGAAAACATGTAGGAATAACTACCATTACTGTATTTATTTGGTTTGTTCAGCAATAACTCTCTAATTTCTGCTGAAGTCCATATGTTTAGTTTATACATTTTTTAAGCTGTCACAATTTACTCTTCCAGTATTGATAAATGTGAGAATGTCCAACAAGATCACAAGGTTAAACAGAGGAGAGGCATTGGCATAAGAGAGAAAAATGGCAGAGACAGCTGAACCATCCATTTGTGTAAACTCACTTGTATCTCCTGCATTGCCCAATTATTTTTTTCAATCTTTTATATATTTATTCATTTAGTACAGTGTCTCAGTGCACAGCTTGGACTCTCATTCTCCTGTCTCAGCCTTCCCAGTGCTGAGATTACAAGGGTGTGCCAACATGGCTGGTTTTGGGGGCTTGGCATACAGTACTGTGGGTCAAACCTGAGTTACTGTGTTTGCCACACAGGCACTTAGACCACTGAGCTATTTCTCCAGCCTGCCCAATTCTTTAGATAGCATAAAATGATGGGTTGATTCAAGGCTCTCCAGAGAGGTTTATCCATATCCAGTATAGCTGTTTTTATATTCACTCGATACCCTATGGTCTAATTCAGTTTCTACTAAGGTCCAGAAGTTTGTCAAGAACTGCTTTCCAAAAGTGATTTGCTGCAAGGAAGCAGTCTTGCTTCTAGGGCTCTGCACTGTGACCCTCCTTTAGAGGCTTATTAGGGAGGTGACAAGGTGGACCACCATGGACAAAACGCTGATGCACTGGCTTTCTTGAAGGCACCCCTGTGAACCGCATCTTGAACTGCTGAGGTCGCTATTGCTCCAACGTTACTCAAAACTGCCCTCATGAGTCATCTTATGAATGAGTCAGAACTCTTGCTAAAAGTGGTGCATACTGACTTCAGGATCC
>NW_004524582.1:25839789-25845899 GCF_000260255.1 Octodon degus
AGAATTCGTATCTTCAAACACTGACTTAACAAAAGTCCAGATATCTTATATACATCTCCAAAAGCCAAAATGAATCTTTTAATGAGGGAGATCTGAAATATTTTAGAATAATTGTACTAACTATGAGTCTGCGTATGTTGATTTCAACTTATACTATTTCATTGACTAAAATTAACCTTAATTTAACCTAAAATCAGTACCAAGTTATGTAGTTTCTGTGTTAAAGAGGAACAGATTTTATGGACTTGGAAGAGAAATGTATAAAATGTGAATGTGTAATAAATACAGAAGAGAGATAAGAAGAAAATCTCAAAAGGAGCAGAGATGGGTGCTTTACATGAGTTCTGGGCAGCCAGGAGATTTCTGAGGCAGCAATATTTTTCTCAAAGCTTAAAAGAGGGTACTAATTTTTCAGGAGAATTGTACTGACATTTGTAAAGGGAAATACTTTTGGGCCAGACATTACTCATTTTGGCCTAGTGGTGACAGAGAGTATGATAAGATGAACAGAGTGATAAACAATTCAGTATGTCTAGATCAGGAGCAATCAGCCTCTTTCTGTTAAGATGGCCAATATTCTAGGATTGGCAAGTAGCTGCAATGAATCTGCTGCCACTAGTTGAGTTGTAGCAGGGACAGAAGCATAGATAACATGTAAACAAATGGCCAAGGCTATGCTATAATAAAATTTTATTTACAAAAGCAATCAGTTGCAGTATGTGGCAAACTCTTGGTATGCAATACAGATGAGAGAATTTGGGGAGCTGTTTAAGGCCCCAGTAGCCCACGTAGGAGATTAACAGTGAGTGTTCTTGAACAGGAAGTGTCTATGTTCTCCTTTCTCATTAAGATTTTCAAATTTATAATTTTATCTCCATTTTTAAAGTGATGAGTAGATGGAGACAAGACTCAGAGCAGGTTAAGTAGTCAAGCAGCACATTAGTGCAAATAAGAATGAACTGAAGAAAACAGTAGTACTGAGAGCTGAAATGTGGATGGACTTACGAGATGCTCAAGGAGTCACTGGTGAGCCAAGAGGAGCAAGGGAGACACTAGGAAGCTAGATCCTCTGAGAAAAGAAAGGCACCCCAGAGATGAAGGAAGGTGGAAAGGGGAGAGAAAGAGAATGGGAAAAAAGTGTTAAATACTTGGACTAACTGCCCACAAGAAATGTCACATTATGTACTGAAAGCATGTTCTAGTAAACAATAAATATCAAAGAAAGAGAAAAATGATGCCAAAGGTGTAGGTTGGAGTAACTGAGATGATAAACGGGTCGTTGATTAAGGACCAGGAATTGGAGGAACACCAAGTGTAAAGGGAGTGCTACAAATTTGGATTTGAACATGTTGCCCTGGTTCCAGCTGGAACTCCCTAGAGTATAAGGTTGACAAATAAAATACAGGCCATCCAGCTATATTTCAATTTCATATCCATGAAAGAATGTATTATAAATATGCTCAAAATATTTAATAGCTTAGGTTAAAACCACTATTTTTAATCATTTTTATTTAGATGAGCATCCTGAACATTCATCTGTTACAAGTGACATTCTAACAAGTGTGCAATTGATGTAGATTCTGATTAGGAGACACACAGATGGGAAAAATGAACTTGATAATAATTGACAGAGAGCTGCGGATGCAGACTCTGCCGGGAACCAGGTCTGTGGCCTTGACCAACAGGACCTCCCTTCATATTTGTATACTTTAGAGATTCCATCACTGGTTTTCTTTATCTTTTCATCCTTTTAGATAATATAGAACTATGAATACATTTTCTTGAACATATCTCCTTGTTAGCATTGGACTATTAGCCAATATGATAAAAACTTACTGTGACTTCAGATTCCTATGCCCTCTAGATTTTTAAGGAAGAGAAAGTTACTGTTGACATGCAAAACGTATCTTTCTGCTTTTGTTCATTCCTTTTACAAAATTAATGTTCATCCATTCTGATATAGAAATGGATACTTCTTTAATGCCACTTTCTCTTACTCATTCTCTTTGGTCACAGTATGCCACAGTCGGATCATAAATTCTGATTTATTCTCCAGTCACACTGAGGGGATATTGATTCACTGTAACATATTTGATGCATTACATTTCTGAATGCCACAGTTGCCTACAAAGCAGCAAAATTATTTCTCTCTTCTGTTATTCTCAAGGGAAATTCGTATTTGAGAAAAAAAATCACATACAATTCACATATGGCTTTAAAAGCAAATTTTAAACAGTAATTTGACAGATTATAAGACACTGTGTGTTATCTCAGTGTAATGAGGAGAGGATATACCACCACCAATGACAGAATGATGGTCAAAAAATAATTCATTTTATGTTTGTAATTTGATATTATTGAGATCTGTGACCAACTACATTGTGAGCCATCAAATATTCTTCTCATCATTGCGTGGTAAAATTTACCTGTCCTCATAATGAAAAAAATTGACAAAGAGCATATCTTACTCTTTTTCATGGAATCTTTACTTGGTTTTACAGACCTCCTCACAAGTATTTGGAATAACTCCCTAGTGAATCATATAAAGATTGCAAGAAATCTATAATAAAATTGTAGAAAAACTTCCTATGTCAAGGTCTTGGAATGAATGATCTGAAGACAAAAGTTATGGTAACAAACAATAACTAAACATTCTACCTAATGAAACATTACCTATTAGACTGTATCCTATTACATGTTGAATAAACAGTATGAATCTTGGTGTGAGCAGTAGGAATTTGGGGGTCTGATACTAGCCATGGACAAGTTGATTGGACTTTAGGTATTAAATTAGGAACTATATTTGAGAACAGGATCTGGATGAAGGTAGAGAAGTGGGAGATCCATTGTTTGCAGCCTGAAGGGCATGGCAGAGCTCATGGATTTATAGGAAGGTACGAGACAATAAGGAAGGTGATGGAGAGAACCATGGGAGAGTCAGATGACACCTAGGAGTCGCTTCCAGCAATCCAAGAGATTTAACTGTAATTTTCATCCTTTTAGTAATTTATTTGAAGCTCTGAATAGAAAATATGATGAATACTGCACTTTATCCATTATCCTTTATATCTTTCAATTAGCTTTTTATAATGTATAAAATTATATGCCTGTCCTAAAAAGTTATAGACATAATATAAATGGGACACCAACAAATATTATATATATGTATGTGTATTTCCTCATCTAAATAAGCACTTCATATTATATTGCATAAAGCTGAACTATGTGGTAGACTAGTATTAAGTTTTCCTGTGCACCTTTTCCTCCCAGTTTTTCTGATGCCAGGATGCTGTCAGGTTTCTTTGGCAATCTGTAACTTACCCAGTTGCAACTTGTCGTAGACATTTTATCACTCACTGAGACAGAATATTGATGCCCACAAGCTTATGCAGGAGAACTGCATGTTGAAACACACTCTCAGTCCATGGTGGGCCATCTCTACGCAGAAGCTGTGTGACAGAAGAGTCTGCTGGAGGGATGCTATTCGTATCTTGGTGGCCAGGAAGAGAGAAAAGGGGAGATTTACAGGAGACACAGCCTTCTAGGTACTTTTCTATGAACTAAGCAACTTCACTGAAGATAGCAATGTGCAATAGCAGGGTCACGCTTGGAATGTCTGTCATTGCGGTATTCCAAATATGCACTGCTTGAAAAAACATTTCTATTATTGTCATACTGTCCCTTAAGAAAATGGTTGTTTAAAAAAAGGATAATAAATGAAAACAAGAGACAAGAAAAAAAGTCACAGGATTGTTCTGCTACAATGATGTATATGGTTAGATCTCCAAACCTCTATGCAAAAATATGCAATTGTTTATTCCTACTTTCCATTGCTTGACCAATTTGCTCTCTGTGAAGACCTGAGAGAATGTTTTCTCTCCACGCGACTCTCCTTAGGCACACTCTACATCATCGATCACTTTCCTCTGTGGCCCCATGATCTCCTTGATCAGAAAATTTGGGACACCACTGAGTTACAGAATGTTACAGTACAAGTTCTCCTATGTCCTGAGTCTTCACTGACCTTGGAATGCTGGAGCCAAAATGTTGGCTGTCCTTACAGCCCTTTTTCTCTGGTTTTTGGTCTACAAACTTGAGTTATTGACCCTCCAGAAGAGAAGCTTATCATTATTGCCCTAGAACATACTTAGTTGAGCTGAACCTATCTGTCTGAATATCAAACATCTTGGACATAACATGGAAGGGGTATTTTCCATTAAGCATTGATATGTTAAACTTTAAGTCCCTACAGAATATGAAGAAAAAAATAAAAACTAATATTGAACTCAGGCCCTATGCTTGCCAGGAAAGAGCTTATTCCACTGAGCCACCTCCCTGGCCCTCTTCCATTAGGTTAAACAGTATGTTGTTCATATTCTCAGTCTCTCACAAAATCTCAGAATACTGACAAAAGTTAAACAAATTTTCTTTGAGAATTTGGCACAGGTAGTATTGAGTCTATCTGCCAATGAAGTTCTTGTTGCCAGACAGTCTTCTGAATATGGTCTTTACTGTCTGCATTTCTATCAGCGTTCTGCTGCTCAGAGTTTGTCCAGAATCTCCCATGAAGCTCGGGCTATAGCACTCTAGGGCATCTCTAGCTAGCATTTCCAAACCTTTCCAAATTCTTACGAGTCAATTCTAAAGGCTGATAAACTACATAGCAAAACACCTCATCTCTGGCACTAAACTCTGTCTCAATCACTGGAACAAAATGCCCAACTTACTCAACTTGGAGGAAGATGTATTAAGCTACCCTGCTAGCCCACCATCAGATGATCCCATGCAGGAAGTGGGTGGGGAAGGGTCTTGTGGAGGGAAACTATTCACTTGGGTAGCTAGGAAACAGGGGAAAGGGAGGGCCCAGAGGGGCAACTGTGCCATTCCAGATCCCACCCATGGAACACACCTCTTCCACCTGGCCCTGTTTACCAAAAGCACACTTAGCTGCTAAATGCACATGTGGATGAATCCAGCTATGAGTACAGTGCTCTCAGGATCAAGTATCTTCCTAGGGCCCAGGTCTGAGCACATGGAGGTTGGTGGGAATATGTCAGATCAAAATCTCTCTATAAATTATGTGGTTTGAGTCATTTCAAGGCTTCTCTGCTTTATGGATGATCAAGTTCACAGGCAATAGCATTTGTTTGCACACCCTGTGCCTAATTATCACATAGGTCACAAGAATACAAATTGCCTTGCAAGTGCAAGGTCCTGAGTTTGATTCCAAGTACAAAAAAAAAAAAAAAAAAAAAAGGTTCCAAATTGACACCCATGAAGTGGCATGATTGTCAATCTGAGGGCATCTTTTTAATTTCCTGTATTTCTCCTTTCCTTCCTTCTTTTCTTCTCATTTTTTCTTCTACTTTTGAGTTTCCTTCACTTATTTTTCCTGTCACCCTCCCCTTCTCCTACTCCTCTTTCTGCTCTGATTTCTCTTTTCTTCTTCTTCCCCTTCTTCTCTTTCTCCCTCATCTTCTCATTCTTCTTTTTTGCTCTTCCTCCTCCTCTTTCTTCTTCTCCTCCTTGATTAGTGAATGCCTCATAGACACATTTATTTTCATAAGATACAATTATAATTCAGTGGAGGTCACAATGGAGGATAAAGAGGAATACCCAGCAGTGACAACCTCCTATTTCATGCCATTTTGGAATGCTGCCTTTCTATTTTCCTTTTTTTTTATTCAATACTGGGAATTAAACCCAAGACTTCATGCATGTTAGGCATATGATCTGCACTGTGATGCACCCCAGACACACTTTTAGTTGTCCAGAGATTCATTTCAATTTCTTAGAAACTAATTTCATTCATATCTGCAGTGCAGTTTTTTTTTTTTGCCTTTTTATATATCATGCATGTGTATTTAGTTAGACTAGAATGTTTGGCCAATAGATGTAATAGGTAGAACATGCTAAATAAGCAATAAATTCTATATACAATGGGTTTCATTTGATGTTTTACCAAATATAAAATAATCTAATGTTCCTTACTAAGGATATTTCTAATTCTGTCAGGATACTAACTATTGGACTGGTAAGATGGCTCAGTGGAATAAGCACTTCCCTGGCAAGCACAAGAGCCTGAGTTCAATCCCCAGTTCTGCAAAAAA